>NW_003852488.1:5373769-5393126 GCF_000181295.1 Otolemur garnettii | reverse complement strand
AAAAAAAAAAAAAAAAAATTCCATACCTGTGCCAGCATGTGCAACTCTGATATTTTGTGATGTGGGCTATTCTCACTATTCTCACTGGGGTTAAGTGATATCCCAGGATGGTTTTGATTTGCATTTCTCTGATGATTAGGGAAGATGAGCATTTTTCATATGTTTGCTAGTCATTTGTCTGTTTTTCTCAGAGAACATTCTGTCTATGTCTCTTGCCTGGTGATAGATGGGATTGTTAGCTCTTTTTTTGTTGATTAATTTGAATTCTCTATAGATCCTAATTCTCAAGCCTGTGTCAGATTCAAAACATGCAAATATCTTATTCGCATTCTGAGGGTTGTCTATTTGCTTTGTTGTATTGTTAGCTGTGGAAGAGCTTTTCAGTTTAATTAAGTCCCATTTGTTTATTTTTATTGTTGTTGGGATTGCCACTGGACATAATTGCAAGAGAGACTCTACTTAACAAATTCAAAAATTGTGACCTGGTTATTTGTACCCTCACAATAACCTGAAGTTAAAAAAAAATAAGCCTTCATAAAAAAATTCTACAATTGCTAATAAGATTAGAAAATAAAGTTCCAGCAGGC
This sequence comes from Otolemur garnettii, assembly GCF_000181295.1. Taxonomy (NCBI): domain Eukaryota; kingdom Metazoa; phylum Chordata; class Mammalia; order Primates; family Galagidae; genus Otolemur; species Otolemur garnettii. The sequence continues at coordinate 5,392,539 of NW_003852488.1, read as the reverse complement.
TTAAAACAAAATCGTCATGCTGGAATTCCTTCAGATGCTGTCAGTGAATATTTCTCGCAGATAGGTCTCACTGATCTCAAAGTCTTTTCCATCTCTGTGATTTCCATCTCTATGAAACATATGATTACATATGTTTTTGGAAGAAAGAAGACTTCTGGTTTGTATTAGTCTGCAAGGGCTACCATAACAAAATACCACAGACTGGGTGGCTTAAAGAATAGAAATTTATGGCTTGGTGTCCATAGCTCAGTGGTTAGGGTGCCAGCTACATACAATGGGGCTGATGGGTTTGAACCCTGCCTGGGCCTGCTAAACAACAATGACAACTACAATAAAAAAATAGCCAAGCATATGGCAGGCACCTGTAGTCCCAGATACTTGGGAGACTGAGGCAAGAGAGCCCAAGAGTTTGAGGTTGCTATAAGCTGTGATGCCATGCTACTCTACTGTGGGTGACATAGTCAGATTCTCTGTCTCAAAAAAAAAAAAAAAATAGAAAAGAATAGAAATTTATTTTCTTGTAGTTGTGGAAGCTGAAGTCCAAGAGCAAGGTGCCATTGGGATTGTTTTCTGATGAGGCCTCCCTTTCTGTGTTGCAGATGGTTGCCTTGCTGTATCCTTACGTGGCCTTCTGTGTGTATGTGGGAAGAAAAGACTTCTGTTCTCTCTTCTTATAAGGACACCAGTCTTATATCAAATTAGGGCCACAGCTTTCGGACCTCATTTAATCTTAATTACATCCTTAGGGGACAATCTTCAAATTTGATCACCTTGGAGATTAAGGATTAAGGCTTCAACATATGAATTTTGACAGGACTCAATTCAGTGCATAATATGGTTTTTAAATATCAATTGGTTGACTTATTGAAGGCAAGAATACATTTAACTTAGATTTCATTTTGTTTTCTCCTGTTTTGTTAGACTGTCCAGTTGGAAGCTAGCTGAATTCTTTTTTTCCCTAGGTGCTCTATTTTGTGTGCACATATGAAAGAATTCCAGAGATTTGACATTTGCCTTGAAAATAATAAATGCAAATTATTGTGATCTGATGTACCTTACCTATCTGAATGTTAGTTTAGATAATTTCATCAATTACAGGTGAGAGATTCCCTTTTGGCCTGAAAAACCTTGAAAGAGGTTTTTGGCATTAGGACTTTTGGGATATGTGAGAGTTTATGTCTTGGGAAGCATATGTCTGTGCATACATATGCTTAGATACTAATGCTAAAAATATAAATACAGTGAAATAAATGCACATCAATAATTTGTTGAGGAGTGATTTACACCTCTTACAATACTGTTTGGCAAAGGGTAGAATCTAGTCAATGGTGTCAACCTTATTTATTAATTGAAACTATGTTATAGGGTAGCTAACATGCTTTCTGATTTATCCCAGTGGCAGCCCCATTACCTATTCTCCAGCAACAGCTGTATTAAATGAAAATGAAGTGAAGAGGAGAGAGGGGAAGAGTTGAAAAGGAGCTTGAGGTGGGAGTAGCAGTAAAAAGAGAGAGAAAGCAGAGTTATAAAAAAAAATTGACTTAGGGTGGTATTTTGCTGAATCTTTTTATACTTATGTTAGGATACATTTTATTGGCTCATAAAATTCAGCCACATGAATAGATTCAAAACTAAAGCAGTGAGCTTCAGTCTATTTGTTATCATTACAACAGTGTGAAAACCATTTCCATCACAGGTGTTTCAAAGACTCATAGAGGTTACATGACTTAAACATTAACATATTATTCTAATAACATGAAGCTGCTACCCTTTGACCCAGAAGCTTTTGACTTTAATAACTTCCAGGTTATCCCTTAGCCAAAATATGTTTCCCCTTCAATTTTCACACTGGTGCACTTTCTTTAATATAAAGTACTGATATAATAAATAAATTATATCCAGATGAAAGCCTGTCATCTGATCCCTCATCCAAGCCCAGCACCTGGAAATGCTAAAGCATTTTCCAACAATGTGCTGCCTATATCAGGGACAGAGACCCAAGAATATGACTGGGGTGGTGTTTGGTAAGAGGAAGAATGAAAAAAATGAAGTGGGTCTAGGAGAGATTGCCTTAGACAAAGGTTTTTGGGGTCAGTACTTGCTTTTTTATTCTTCATGAAGTGGGAGAGGTTGTTGGGATGAAGAGACAAAAGCAAAGTTCATTACTGATTGAAAAACTGTGTCATACATGGAAGAAACCCACCAGAGTGAAGTCTTGTTCATCACAAAGTGCACCATACACAAAGGAATGACTTCATGGGTTCAAGAGACATCTGGGAGTGATTGGTAGTTATATTATTTAGCTTCCTGAACATTAGATGGCTGTAGTCAGTCAGGTTTCTATTTTGTTAGCCACAGAGCCAGTAATTTCTTAAAGCTGTTACTATTTTTAAGGGGGTCTGTCTTCTTTATTTTCCAGATAGGATGGGCTAAAGCTTATCTAACAAGCTGCTAATCACTCAGGTCCAACAATCTTGCAGTCAGTGATTTCTAAGAAAGAATGATGACAATCAACTGAACATTGTTTAATACTCTGAAAGGAAGTTGTATTCATATATAATGTTTATCAGACACATTCTTTTTTTTTTCAATGAGACTGCCAAATCTTCTTTTCTCCTCTTCCTCCCTCCACTCTTTTCCTTTTTTCCTTCTTTCCCTACTTTTTTCTGTACTCCCCACTGTCTTTTATCATATGGCAAGAAAGAGAGGTAAGAGAAGAGAAAGATAATTCATGGTTGGTGAAGAGAGTTGTAAAGGGAAATACAAATGGTCCTTTGGTAGGAATGTCTTTGAAGTGTGTTAGGTTTTCTGTATGCATGTTAGTGCACAAGCACACACATCTATGATATTGCTATAGGAATAGACATCATCAGGGAGGGAGAGGGAAAATAAGGGGATTGTTATTTACTAAACTTCTGTGTATTGGGTTTTATTAGACTACTTTGTTTAAATTTCATAACAACACTAGAAAATACTGATGAGAAAAGCAATTTTGAGAAAAACTAAATATTTCTTATATGTGATATCAATATCTATTAGTAATCAGCATTTGGATAGTACCTAAGCTGTCTTAAAAAATACACGTGATTTTCTCTATGCCAGAGTTCTGCTCAGCATGTATATTAAAATATGTATAAATGTAAACACAGTGATATCAGAAGTTCAGTGTTCACTAACCATTTTTTTGAAAATTTTTATGGATTACTCACATTCAGAAGCTATTTTGGTCTTTGGAAACACTGTGATGAAGATGGCAGTCAAGGTTGTTGCATTAATTGTGTATTTGTTTATTTTTTAGTGTGTGTATGTGCATGCGTTCCTTTGGCTTATGAAATATCATAATACTATGATATATCTATGATATATGATATATCTATGAAATATCATAATACTATGATATTACAATATGGAATTATGTAATGTGAATTACATTTGAAATTAATTGAGTATTCTCTGTAATGAGGGGCTTTAGTGTGCTGAATGGGAACTCAGGTTAGATTCCTTAGAAGTGGGACTTTCTATGTGATTTTAAAATTTTTATTAATTAATCATTTGTTACCTTATTTCAGAAGCAACTTAAAAAGATTCAAATAACATGGCAAAATAAAATTAAAACAAGCAAGAAATATGAGGTAATGCAAAAAGAAGGCAAAGAAAGTAGTAGGTAGACAGTGATGTTAGGAAACAAATTATAGTCCACAGACCTGTAAGCAGTTTACAGCAAGGACAAGGGAAATAAGGTAAGGTTCAGGGTCCATGGGATAAAAACAAACAAAACTAGTTATTGAGGAAAAAGTATACCTTCTGACATTAAGAGTGGAGAGAGGCCCTCATGCATAGTGCCACATGAAAAGCAGCACACTTGACTGGAAATAGGCAGTATGTCTTTTGTTATAGGTTGATAGCTTCAGTACATTTAATTCAAGAAAAATTCAATCAACACAATTCTAATGGGGCATATGGATAGGGTGGATATAGAGGTAGATGGTATTAGAAGTATGGACTATATAATGCTGTCCATTTAGAAAGTTTTCTGATTTTTCTGTCTTAATCCAGATAAAGATTACATCAGACGCATGTGTAGGCTGAATACTCTCATGTTATCCTTTATGGAAATTATTTCTTTTAGCCAAGCATTTAAAAAGCACTGATCCACAGTGAATTCAAGATTAATTTCAGTGTCAAATATTTGGAATGCAAATGTTCTGGATTAGCTCAACCTTATGCTTTAAAAATCAGTCAAACTTGGGATAGAGTTGATATCCTCCAAGAGGTTCTTTTGTTGAATGCTGAAAGGTCCTCATTATAATATCCTTATTCCTGTGACAATATTCTTATCAAGTTGCTTATGAACTTTCACATCTACATTTGTGTTTTTATTGTGTCATCCCTATTCTCTTCCCTTAAAGTGATCCATGGTTACTTTAATGATGCTAGTCATGAATCTGGAATAGGACAGTATTTTTTTATGTCAAGATTATTATCAGTGTGTATATTTTCTCTTAATAAATCAATGTATGTATCTGTAGAAGAGAACGACTGATTTATCTGTTTCATGCAAAGTTGGTATTTAGATAACTATCTTTCCATACTTTTCATATGCAAAAGTTTAAAAGTGTTATATATTATTTTGTAGCTTGTACTTTTCATGTAGTTTATCCAACCTTTTCCCCTGATACAACATTGGTATTTGTAACACTCTTTTAAGGTTGTTGATTCTTCTATTGAGTTGAGATATTATAGGTATTGTGGTATTAGGAGCAAAAAAGATAGAAAAGAAAGAAAGCAGGAGGAGGACCAAGGTGGGTTATTGCAGAGTTATGCTAGTAAATGCCCACACACTTTCTCTGCCTTTAAAGATATTAGAAATTTACTGTGTTACAAAAATCTTTGTGTGATAATAAAACTCAGTACAAAATGTAAAAATTTTCTTCCCCAGTCTCTTTCCTCCCTGATGTCTTTTGCTTTACCAGTAGAAATATTCTAAATAAAAAATGTAAAGTGAACACAGGAGAAGTGACAGGAAGTTGAGCTAATTGAGGGATCTGATGTAGTCTGCAATAAAACCCTATACTCTGGATCTAATGAAATCTAAATAGTAAGATCTGGATTTAAGGATCACAGGAAATTTCCACAAAATTCCTAATGCAACTTTATTTAAGGCAATTAAATTAATTAGTATTTGCAGAAAGTCATTGTTTTGGAGGATGCATATTGAGTATTTTTAATAATGCAACTAAATTTACAAAGTCAGTTGAAGGAATTTTACTGAAATGTGAAATCTATTGGCTTGGAGAGGCTGCCTGGCTGGCCACATTTCTTCTGTGACATCTATAGTTTATAATAGATTTATAAAAACAAAGTAACTATTAGATCTGAAATATTACCTAATTTCAGAACTACTGAGTTTTCTCTGGGCTTCAGGGGACCCTTGAAGGTCTAGGATGGAACAACATGTTCTAGATTATGGACAGAAACCTCAGCGTGGAAACTTTAAAGGGGATCTCCTGGAAAGCAAAGGGCCTGCAGTCATAACTCACCCACCAAATGCTTCCTTTCTTGAGTGTCACCCTGTGAGCTTAGGGAGTTCTTTTATTGCTAAAGGCAAATTTTATACTTCTAAGCATTGTCTTCAGTTACTGGATTTATTTCTATCATTAAAGAATGACATTGCTTTACATTTGGTTTCTTTTCCATCCATGGGGATGGAAAATTCTTTAATGTTTCTGAATTATATGGCTATAATCAGATCCATGTCCAGATTCTGTCTGTAAGGTTTATTTAAGAACAGAGTTTGTTTTTCTTCATGTTGTCTAACACCATGTTTATTTCAAGTGTTGAGATTTATAGTCTGAGATTTGTTTGGTGATCTGGTTTAGGTCCCCCTGAACAAGTAAAACCTTTCTTGAGAATGTAATTTTTTTCCTTAGACACCATGCTGGATATTTTGTGAAAGAGAAGTAGTGTTTTTCTCCCCTCCTTTAAAGAATGGAATTTATGTAGGCTTCTATTCCACGACATGCAAAGAGTTTTGGAGATGTGAATGAGTAGTTGCTGCAGTATGATCCAGTGGAAAGATCTTGGCTGGAGTTAATACTTGGTCCTAATCTGGACTGTCTTATTGAATAATTGTGTGTTTCCTATCTCCTATTTAGTATTGAATTGCGTCTGATTATGGATTTGTCAACTGTTACATTTTTTAAAGCCTATTAATACAGACATTTAAAAACATATATAATAGGAAATTATAAAAAATGAACTGAGGTACATATCTCCCTGGTTCCATAGTTACCAACGTGGTCAGTCTCATCTCATCTATGTACATAAACATTAGCATCCCCATCCTTTTACCCCAGAAACATTTTGAAGCAAATCTCAGGTGTCGTAGCTGTAAATATTTTCATTATATGTCTGTAAAAGGAAAGGTTTTTTTTAAAAAATAAAAACACAATCAAATCATTAAACTTAAAAATAAGAAATATTATTTAATATGGCAAAATTTCCTGTCAGTATTCACATTTTTTCAATTGTCCTTGTATTTTTTAAGGTTTGTTTGTTTGAATGAGAGTATTCACATAAGGTCATATGTTAATCATGTTTCAAGTCTTGTTTCGTCTGTAGGATCCCCCTTTTTTCCTTTTTTTTCCCATTGAAAAATTTTTGGTAAAGCAAATGATAGTTTGTCTTTAAGTCCCATAGTTTGGACTTGGATGATTACATTTCCATGCTGTTATTTAAAACATCCTTTCTCTTTTTATATCTACTAAATCAATCTACTGTTTTGCTTTCCTCAGTTTCAGTTATGTGAGGTCAATTGTGAAGAGAAAACAGGTGAATACAGTATAATACAATAAGATGACCAGATGTCCCGCTTTTGGTGGGACAGTCCTGATTTTTAACAATTTGTCCTCCATCCTACAGCATTTTAAAAAAGTCCCAGTTTTTGGAAAGAATGCATGACAAGCTAGGGAACATAGAGAACAGGAAGGGAATATACGATTTTCAGCTGCCATGTGGCTATTTTGCCAGGATATGAGTTTTATATTATTTTTGTTAATTTTATAATGTTAAACTTTAATAATAACAAATAATTGTTGAGAACTGATTATTGAGAACTGCTTATCGAAGTTTGCATTGTTGTCAGCGCCCCCCGCCCCCACTAGTCAATGGTGTCCCGCTTTACCAATGTTAAAATCTGGTCACCTTAATACAATATTGAAAAAGGGAGAGGGAGAGGGTTTGGTACTATTGTAGTTTCAGACATTCACTGGGTATCTTGGAATGTATCCCTTGTGGATAAGAGGGAACGAGTATTAACTCTAAATTCAGATCTAGAGATTTTTAGTGAGGCAAGATTACTTCTTATATGACGTTATGTTCCTCCTAGAAAGTATATGATGTCTTGGCATTTCTTCCTGTGAGTTATCAACCATTAATGCTCCTTGTCTAGGTCCATTAATTTATTATGAGGTTTAAAATGATGATATCCTAATTCTATCATTACTTTTCTTTATTAGTGCATAGTTTCAAAAAACCTTCCCTTTTCAGCTCTCATTTACCTGAGGTAGAGATGATATAAAAAAGGCATATACACAAGAAAGTTTGATTCTTTCCATTCATGTACTAGTTTTCAAAATCCCAGTAGTTCCCTATATTCTTGCAAAGATGACAATTTTCAGGGGGTTGTAGGAGTGGAATATGGGCTTTTTAGTAGACAGAGTTATAAAATAAGTTTTCTTTTTTTTTTTTTTTGCAACAGAGAGTCTCACTCTGTTACCCTGGGTAGATTGCTGTGTCACCCTGGGTAGATTGCTGTGTCATCAGAGCTCATAACCTTAAACTCTTGGGCTCAAGTGATCCTCTTGCCTCAGCCTCCCTCCTAGCTGGGACTATAGGTACCTCCACAATACCTGGCTATTTTTAGAGATTGAGTCTTACTCTTGCTTAGGCTGGTCTCACATTTATGAGTTCAAGCAATCCACCTGCCTCAGCCTCCCAGAGTGCTAGGATTACAGGCATGAGCCTCCATGTCTGGCCTAGGTACAGATCTTTAAAAGATAAAATAGGGCATGAATTTTTACTAAGGCTTAAAATCAGGACTAAAGAGTTTCTACTTATTTGTTTTATATTTTATCTCCTTTCTTTTCTTTCTTATTTCTTTTTTTTAGAGATAGTCTCACTTCATTGCCCTCTGTGGAGTACCATGGCATCACACAGCTCACAGCAACCTCCAACTTCTGGGCTTAGGCAATTCTCTTGCCTCAGCCTCCCGAGTAGCTGGGACTACAGGCGCCTGCCACAACACCCAGCTATTTTTTTGTTGCAGTTTGACTGGGGCTGGGTTTGAACCCACCACCCTTGGTATACTAGGTTGGCACCCTACCCACGAAGACCTTGTTAAAAATCTCGGCTCTTAACAGCAGTAAGATAACTACTCATTTACATTATTTTACAGTATATGCACAATAATCTCAGAATAATGATTTTGACCTACAACATGGCTATGCAAAAGGACTTAAAATGTGTCATGAAATTACTGTATTTTAGAGTCACACATAATAGGGACTCTGTGTGATTATGCCATTAGATGTATATGTTAAGTTCATTTTACTTGTAAATTCTAGAAATAGCTTTTATAAATTAATTTTATTTATTGTATAATTATATACAAAAAAGGTACATGATTTCAAAGGCAAATCTACAAAACAATCTATTTATACAGAAATCTCTTCTATCTTTTTCACTCTTGTCCTCTGTAGGTAATTTAAAAATTTTATATATTATCTTTTCATGTTTAAAACATGTTAAGCCAATACAAATAATATATATATGTGCACACATACTCACATACATGTATAAATAGTATATTTAATTTCCAAATATTAAGGGGGTACAAAAGTTTTTGTTATATGAATAGGTTTTATAATGCTTAAGTCAGGGCTATTAGTGTGCCTATCATCCAAATAGTGTTCATTGTATCTGATATGTGGTTTTTACTCCTCCCCTTCTCTCTGTCTCCCTTTTTGCTTTCCAATAATCCTTACATTTCCCTGTGACCATGTTTGCCCATCTATTAGTTCTAAATTATTAGACAGTACATGTGATGTTTGTTTTTTCTTTACTAAGATACTTCAATTAAGATAATGGCTTTTAATTCCATCCAAATTGCTGTTTAAGACATTATTTAATCCATTTTTATGGCTGAGTAGTAGTCCATGGTATATAGGTACCACATTTTGTTAATCTACAAAATTGATGGGTACTTTCTACATAAGCACAATTGTGAAATGTGCTGCAATAAACATTCAAATGAATATTTCTTTTGGATAAAATGACTTCTTTTCTATGGGTAGATACACAGTAGTAGGATTGCCAGTCAAATGGTAAGTTTATATTTATTTCTTTGAGAAATCTTCATGTTGTTTTCCATAGAGGTTGCATTAATTTGCTGTCCCACTAACAGTATATAAGTGTTCCTTTCTCTCTGCATCCATACCAGCATCTTTTTTCTTTTTTTTTAACTTTTTAATAATGGCCATTCTAACAGGAGTAAGGTAATATCTTATTGTGGTTTTAATATATGTTTCCTTGATGATTAGTAATGTTGAAGATTCTTGTCATATGTTTATTGGCCATTTGTCTATCTTGTTTTGAAAAACTTCTATTTGTGTCTTTTGCTCACTTTTTAATGAGGATTATTCTTTCTTTTTTCTTGCTGAGTTCTTTGTAGATTCTAGATATTATCCCTCTATCAGTTGTATAGTTTGTGAATATTTTCTCCCATTCTGTACATTGTGTATTTACTCTGTTGATTATTTCATTTTCTGTGCAAAAGCTTTTCCATTTAATCAAGTCATATTAATTTATTTTTGTTGTTGCTGTAATTGTCTTTGGGGTTCTCTGTTCTGTTCCATTGGTCTATGCCTCTACTTTTATACCAGTACTATGCTATTTTGGTTATTATAGCCTTGTGGTATAATTTGAAATCTGGTAGGATGAGATTTGTTCTTTTTCCTTAAGATTGCTTTGCCTATCAGGCTCTTTTTTTTGGTTCCAAATGAGGCATAGAATTATTTTTTGTAGACCTGTTAAATATGATGTTGGTATTTTGGTGAGGGTTGTATTGAATTTGTAAATCCTTTGGAGAAGTGTGGACATTTTAATAATGTTGATGCTCGCAACTTATGAGCATGAGATATTTTTCCATTTGTTTCTGTCATCTGTCATTTAATTCATCAGTGTTTCATAGGTCTCCTTGTAGAGAACTTTCACCTCTTTGCTTAAGTACCTTCCTAAGTATTTTATTTTCTTTATGCTATCATGAATGGTATTGAGTCCTTGATTCAATTCTCAGCCTTGCCATTATTAGTATGAGGAAATGCTACTGATTGGTGTATATTGATTTTGTAAACTGAGAGTTGTTAAATTTATTTTTCAATTCTAGGAATCTTTTGGTGGAGTCTTTGGGATTTTCTAGTCACAAGAGTGTAGTGTCACCAAATAGTGGTAGTTTGACCTCCTTTTTCCTGATTTGGATACACTTTATTTCTTTCTCTTCATGCTTGCTCTGAGTAGCACTTCCAGCACTGTGTTAAAAGGAAGTGGTGACAGTAGGCACTCTTGCCTCGTTCAAGTTCTTAGGAGGAAAGCTTTCAACTTTCCCTCATTTAGTGTGATGTGGATGTGGGTTTGTCTTTTATGCTTTTGTTTTTGAGGTTTGTTCCTTCTATGCCTAGTTTGTTGAGGGTTTTTATAATGAAAGGGTTATGTCAAATGCTTTTCTTCATCTATTGAAATGATCATCTGATCTTTGTTTTTGTTTCTGTTTATGTGGTGAATCACATTCATTGATTTACTATGTTGAACCATTCTTAAATCCCTAGGATGAAGCCCACTTGGTCATGGTGGTTCACTTTTTGTGTTGCATTGTTAAATTTGGTTTGCTAATATTTTGTTGAGGATTTTTTGCATCTATATGCATTTGAGATTTTATTTATCTTTTCAGTGAACCATTTGATGGATCTTTTTGTTTAGTTGATTCTTTGTATTTTTTGTGGTTTCTATTTTGTTTAGTTCTGTTATGAGCTTTGTTATTTCTTTTCTTCTATTGGCATTGGGTTTGGTTTGCTCTTCCTTTTCTAGGTGAGACATTAGACTGTGATCTTTTTGTCTTTTTAATGTAGGCAGTTAAGGCTATGAATTTTCCCCTTAAGACTGCTTTGCTGCATCCCATTGGTTTTGTTGTCTTGTTTTTCCTTTGTCTTTCAATTTGAGGAATGTTTTGATTTCAATTTTAGTTTTCTCATTGACTCAATGATAGTTTAGGAACAGATTCTTTAATTTTCATGATTTTGTGTAGATTTGAGCATTTCTCTTGCAATTGATTCCCCGTTTTATTCCATTGTGGTCTGAGAAGATATGTGGTATGATTTTATTTTTAAAAATCTATTTTCACATGTTTTTATCTTGGAGAATGTCCATGATCTCATGGGAAGAATGTATAATCAGTCATTTTTGAATAGAAAGTTCTGTCAATGTCCATTAGATCCATTTTTTTTGAGTACTTTTAATTCCAGTGTTTCTTTATTTTCTGCTAGGATGATCTTTTGAGCTCTGTTAGTGAGATATTTAAGTCCCCAGAAATTATGCTGCTGCTGTTTATTTCCTTGCTTAGATCTGGTGGAATTTATTTTGTGAATCTGGGAGCTCCCTTGGTAGGTGCATATGTATATGTAGGAATTTGTCATGTCTTCTGGTTGAATTGTTCCATTTACCATTATAATGACCATCTTTATCTTTTTTTATTCTTGTTGATTTAAATTAAATTTTATCTGATGTATGAATGGCTATACATGATCACTTTTGGTTTTCATTTGCCTGGAGTATTTTCTTCTATCTCTTCACTTTGAGTCTGTGTCTTTGTGGGTTAAATATGTTTCTGGAACAGAAGATATTTGGGTTGTATTTTTTTTATCCATTCAGCCAGTCTTTTTTTTTTTTTTTTTTTACAGTAGTAGTAGACTTTTATTTTTAATACCTGTTATGCCATGAATTCATAGGGAAAAGGAAAGATTCAGTAGCTCAGCGAGGTGCCTTGCCATTGAATGTGACAAAGCTTTGTATGACTTTTATGCCATGAATTCATGGGGAATAGGTTCCAGCACCTTATATTACTGTTACATGTGGTCACTTGGTTATCCTGTGTGCTATGCTGTACACCTATATGTCATGAATTCATAGGGTTCAAGCATCTAATATCATAGTTCCATTGGTTCTCTTGTATGCTATGCTATATGCCTATTATGCCATGAATTCATAGAAAATGGGTTCTAAGAGCTCAGGCTCCTTTCTGTTGGTTCTCACAAAGTGTACTTCTCTGGGTAGAGCAGGCTGGCACTTCAGTTGAACCCAGATTACTTTTTATTTGGCTTTCTTCTTTTTATAATCATTTTCCTTCATGCATTTCATGAAGCTATCTTGGCTCTTAGAGTGGTTATTATGCTTAATACAAACATTAATCCTCTTGGCAAGAATCTTGCCCTTAACTTGATTGTTTACAACAATGCCAACAGCATGCTGGGTAACACTGTAGACTCTTCCAGTTTTGCCATGGTAACATTTGTGTGGCATCCCTTTTTTGAATAGTACCCATTCCCTTGATGTCTACAATATCACCTTCTTGTAGATTGGCATATATGTGGCCAAAGGAACAACTCCCATGTTTTCTAAAAGGCCTAGGAACATGTATCAATCACCTCTCCTCTTTCCCTTTGTGTTTGTTGTTTTGGTGAATTACTGGAAGATGATGCCTCTAAAAGGCCAGTCTGAGTGTTTTAAGTGGAGCATTCAGACCATTCATGTTGAGTGATGGTATTGATACATGAAATGCTTTTCTGTTCATTATGTTGGGTGTTATCTTAATGCTTTGTTTTCCCTTTTGTTTTATATGAGCTGTGAGCTTTAGCTTTTGGGTGATTTAACCCCAGTGGGTATCTATTGTGTTGATCCATGTCTAATGTGGTTTTGAGTTCTTTTAAGTCAGGTCCAGTGGTTACAAATTCTGTTAATATTTGTCTGGAAAAGTCTTTATTTCTCAGTTATTTATGAAACTAGTTTTGCAGTACACAGGATCTTTTCTGGCTTTAGATATTTAAAAGAACTCAAGATGGGACCCCATTCCCTGTGGCTTGTAAAGGTCTCCACTGAGAAGTCTAGAATTAGCCTGTGGATTTTTCTTCAAAGGTTAGTTGTTGCTTTTGCCTTCTAGCTTGTAGAATTTTCTCCTTCATTTTCACTTTGTCCAAGTTTATTACTATGTCTCTTGGAGATGTCTTATTTGCTGTGAATATTGTAGGTGTTCAGTGACCATCTTGTATCTGGATATCTTAATCTCTTACAATTCCAAGGATGTTTTCTTCAATTATTCCTTCCAATATATCTGCCATGCTTTTTTTTTCAATCTTTCTTCTTCTTCTTCTAATTCATATATTCACTTTCTAGTTCCATACTTTTCTGAGTGATTGTTTAGTCTTTTAAATTCTCTTTTCTGCATCTTTGAATGTCTGGCTTAGCCTCAACAACCTTGCCTTCAAGTTCTGAGTTTTTTTCTTCTGCCTGATTTAGCTTGTTATAGATGCTTTCTGCTGTAGTTTGAAATTCCTTTAAAGACTTTCTTTCTTTACATTTACATTCTGTTATAGTCTTTCTTATGTCATTTAGCTCTTTAGTGAATTTTTAACTGTTTTCATTGATATCCTGACATTATTTTTGGCTTTTTTTGGTTGGCTTTCTCTTTAATTGCAGTCATCTTATTTTCCATTCATATTCCGAATTTCATTTCTGACATTTTGACAATCTCGTTTAGTCAGGGTCCACTAGTGTAGCTCCATTGTGATCTCTTAGTAGTATCAACCTGCTTTGTTCTTTCATGTTTCCAGTTCTCTTTTTGGTTTCTTCTCACTCTGAATCCTATTCTTTTAGCTTAGGGCTGATAGATTTGCAAGGTACCTGTTCTTTGCTGGGAATGCTCCTACTTAGTGAGAAGAAATGGAGATCCCTAGATGTCACTTTGGTATCTTACTCTGGAACGTTGATCTGGCAGGGGAAGGACAGGTGCACAGAGAGCCTGTAATGCAACTAGCTGTTTTATTTTGTCTCTTTCCCTTGTGATTGTCATGGCTGAAGCTGGTGGTGGATGATTTTTTGTGGGGGGTGATGGGTTGTTTCCAAGATTGTTGTTGGAAGCTCTAGTTGGTGGTTTGTTAGACTCTCTTTATTGAGGCTGGCATTGTGGGGCCCAGGGTCCTCCTGAAGAAGTGACAGTTGCAGCAGGGGTAATGCTATTTAGGTAGTGGTTATCAGTGTCTAGGATATGAATGTTTGCTTGAACCAGGTCTGAGTGTAATGTAGGTTCAAGGCTCGGGTTGCTAGCAAAATGTTGGACCTTTTGCTGGTTCTACAGTCCACATTCTTAGGGATATGAAGCCACAGTCTCAGAATCTTGGATGAAGCCACCAGGGCAATGACTAACTGCTCTGGCTCAATAGGGGCCTCAAAGCTAGGACTGTGTCCTGGATAAAGGGAAAGACTTGTATGGACAGGGCAGAGGTGTGAGACCCCTACTTGGGAACTGCAGGTGGTGGGGTGTCTCTGGCAGCATAGGGACTGCAGAGATGAAGCCACACACATGCTTTCTGGCCATGTTAACACTATGTATTCTGAGTTGTGAGGCTTCTATGGTGGTATCTGTGGCACTTGAGCACCCCTCTCCTCAAATTTCATGTTTGGGGTGGGGACAGATCACTTGACACCCAGTCACAAGCATGGCATAGGGGAACGTATACTTTATTTTCTCTTTCCCTCATCTGGTGGGGGCTATGTGAAGGCTGCCACTGCAAAGCTAAGCCAAGAAGACCTGGCACCTGTACCTGAGAGTTCAGCATGTTGTCAGTTATAGAAACCTGGGATTGGTAGCTATTAAATCCTTGTTGTGCTTGCTCTCCAATGCAGTGTCTCTGCATATACTCAAAAGCAATTCCATGATGAATCTAGAGGTTTGCATTGGTGGTGGGGGCCCTCTTACCATTTGGCCTTCAGTGTCAGTGGGGTCAGTAAGAGGCTCAGGGCTCTCTCTTCCTGACCCTACTAATGTATGGATGCCTCCCCAACATTCTCCTTGATCTTGTCAAATGAATTGCCCTGTCACCTTCTTCTTCACTTTGAATGTTCCCCAGTGCTTCTCCAGAGTTTTACAATATTCTTTCTCCAAGAAGAGCCATCCATAGACAGACATCCACCTATAATTTTCAATTCTTTTTTTGAGAATAGTGCATGTATGCTGCTTCTAGTCTGTTATCTTCTCTGATTTTGAGTGTTTCATTTTTTCATTGATTTCCTGAAGTTTTTTTTTGCTGGTTTTCAAATTTTCTTCAATTCCATTTATCATATTTGCTATCCATATTCTGAATTGCATTTCTGACATTTTGACAATTTTCTTTTTGTTGGGGTCACCTACTGTTGACCCATTGTGATTCCTTGGGGTGGTCAACCTGTTTTGTTATTTCATGTCCCAGAGTTCTTCTGTTAGTTTCTTTTCATCTGAATCCTGTTATCTCAACTAAAGGCTATTAGGTTTACAGGACATCTTTCCTTCTTTGTTGGGAACTCTCCTACTCAGTGAGAAGAAAAGGAGGTCTCTAGATGGCACTTATGTGTCCTATACTGGAACCTTGACCCAGCATGGGAGGGGCAGGCATGACCAAGAGCTTGTAATGCAGCTGTTCTATTTTGTCTCTTTCTCCTGTGATTGTCATAGTTCAAGCTAGGGTTGGATTATTTTTGTGTGGTGTGGTGGATTTTTCCCAAGATTGATTTTTGGAAGCTTGAGTTGGGGGCTTTGTGAGCACTCTCCATTGAGGCTGGCATTGTGGGAGATCCCTTTGCCTAGAGTCTTCTAGAAAGAGTGACAGTGACAGCTGGGTGGTGCTTTCTGTGCAGTGGCTATAGGTTTCTGGGCTGTGGGCATTTGCTTAAAAGGTATAATGTTTGCTCTAGGCTATAGGGTCCTTGGTAGAGCCTTGGATCTGAGGGCATTTCCATGGGCCCAGAAGCAGTAGTGGAGACTAAAGGGTGAAGTGTTAGGGTCCAGATACAGTGCTGGAATCTTATGGGCAGAGTTGCAGGCACAGGAGGAACACTGTAGCCACAGAGACATAACCTCATGTCCCAGAAGCAATGCTGAAACCTTGGGGATTGGAGTCTTATGGGCGAAGTCTCAAGGCCCAAAGGTAGTGCTAGAGCTTTTGGACAGTGCTGTAATCTTAGGATCTGTATGAAGCCTCATTGAAGCTGTAGACTGGAGGTAGTACAGGAGCTGCATGAGCCAGGCCACTGATACAAACTACAGCATGAGGACTGCAGAGGTGGAGCTGTGGGGTAAGGGTAGCTCTGGGATGCAGACTCCACAGTGGTAGAGCTGCACAGTGTGGATGCAAGCTGAGGGTTGTGGGAGTGGTTTTTGGGCCAGGGCCATTTGTTGGCTGGATTCTCCCCAGCTGCATCCAGCAAGGCTTCTCAGATGTTGTCAGTGGTGGTTTAGCCCCCCCCCTTTGCTCAGATCTGACATTGGGGGGAAGGATCATTCAGCTTCCAGTCATAGAACATGGTGTCAGGGAGTATCCACTCTGTCTGCTCCCACCCTGGTTCTGCAGGGACCTTGTGAAGGCAACTGTTTCAAAGGCAAACACTGTGCAGACCTGGTGCAACCCATGCCTAACAACTCAGAATTGGGTCAGTTGCAAGAACCTAGTAGGTAGCCACCAGAATCCTGTTGTGCCTGCTTTCTGGTGTGGTATCACTGCACAGACTCTCTGTGGCTATCTGTTCAGTCTACAGGTCTGCAGTGATGACTGGGGCCACCTGACAGCTTGGGCTGCAGTGCTGGCAGGGTGAGAGGGGAGCCCTAGGGCTCCCTTCTCTAATCCTGCTCTTTGTTGATGCTTCCCCAAGGTTCCCTTTGATCTTGCCAAATGAATTGCCCATGACCTTCTTTACTCTGAATGTCTCCCATTGCTTCTCCAGTGTTTTACCATGTTCTTTCCAAGAAGAGCTGCTCATAGGTAGGGTTTTGCCTGCCACTTCTTATCCTCTCCCTAAGGGTCATGACTGCAGACTACTTCTAATCTGCTGTCTTGTCTCAAATATTTTTATTTCTTCTCTTTCTTATATAAATAATAGAGTACTATGTTATTTTCTCTGCCTTGTTATTTTTACTTAATTAACCTGTGGAGATCACTTAATAATGCTAAGTAGAAATATCACCTCACTCCCATTTATAGCTGTGTAGGATTCCATAATGTGTATGTGCTCTGTTATTTTCAGCTAAACACTTCCTGATGAGAATTTATGTTGTTAGCAGTCTTTTAAAAATAGAAATAGCATCCAGGGGTGTCCAAACTATTTTCTCTGCTGTACATTGGAAAGAATAATAGCTGTCTTGGGCTATACATTAAATACACAAGACTAATAAAAGCTGATTGGAAAAAAATCCATGCACACTTTTTGTGATATCCAACACCACAGGTAAGCAAAAAAATGTCCTCACAAAATCAGCATGAAGCCTCTGGGTCACAAGTTAGACACACTCTGAAGCAAATTTACTTGTGCATTTGCTTTTTTTTTTTTTTAAGGTATATTTTTGGGATAGAGTCCTAGCGTAGTATTATTAATTTTAGGGGTATATGTGTATTTAATTTTGTTAGATATTACCAAATTCCTTTATATGGGGAATGTACTATTTGCATTCTCATCAGCAGTTTGTGAGAATACCTGTTTCTCTGCAGCCTTAACAAAAAAGACTCTTGAACAACATGGATTTGAACTGTGTGGGTCCACTTATATGTGGATTTTTTTCAATAAATACTGTTGGAAGTATCATGGGTTCTGTATCCACAGGGATATGGTGATCAAAAATATAATCTTCATGGGATGCGAAACCTGTGGATAATGAGGGCTGATACCAAAATGTTAATTTTTTACTTTTGTATGTAAGTTGAAAATAATTTTCTCTGCTTGTCATTTATTATTTACTTTACTAATTTTTATTGTTGTTGATGTTGGTTTTTTTATTGTGGTAAACTTGAGATCTAATTTCTTTTTTTTTTATTTCTTATAGCATAACTATGTACATTAATGCAATCATGGGGTACAGTGTGCTGTTTTCATATACATTTTGAAATACTCTCATCAAACTGGTTAACATAACCTTCATGTAATTTTCTTAGTTATTGAGTTAAGACATTTATACTCTGCTTTTAGAAAGGTTCACTTGTACCCTTGTAAGATAAACCATAGAGGTGACCCCAGCAATCCCCCTCCCACCCCCTTCCCATATTCTAAAGCTATAATTAGGTTATGACATTCCTATAAAAGCTATGAATTAGTTTCAAAATAGGGCTTGATACTTTCTCTTCCATTCTTGAGATACTTTGCTAAGAAGAACATTTTCCAATTCCATCCATATAAATATGAAGGAGGTAAAGTCTCTATCTTTCTTTAGGGCTGCATAGTATTCCATGCTGTACATGTACCACAATTTATTGATCCATTCGTGGGTTGATGGGCATTTAGGCTTATTCCATGACCTAGCAATTATGAATTGGGCTGCAGTAAACATTGTGATACAAATATCTTTGTTGTAATTTGATTTTTGGTCTTCTGGATATATACCTAATAAAGGAATTGCAGGATCAAATGGCAGGCCTGTTTTTAGT
>NW_003852488.1:5352784-5369886 GCF_000181295.1 Otolemur garnettii | reverse complement strand
TTCTATTAATCTTATTTGCAATCCAAATTCTGAATTCAATTTCTGACATCTCAGCCATCTGTTTATATAGGGGATCTTCAGTTTCGTCTGCCACATTATTTCTTGGGGGTGGGGTGGGGTGTCGATCTACTCTGGTTATTCATATTACCAGAGCTTTTCCACTGATTTTGCCCCATGATTTTACCCTGTTTGACTTTTCCCCTTGAGGTTTGTCAAGGAATCATACGGTGTTATGCCCCAAGAGACTGGGGACCTGTTTGGTGTGGTGGGGCTAAGTGGCTCTGTCTTATTTTCAGCTGGTCTCTGTCCTACTCTAGTGATTCAGTTTCTCTTTGTTGAAGTCTCTGCTGTGGAGAAATACCAGCAATTAAGTCACCCTGCCCCCCACAAACAACAATTGGGCAAGGAAAATCAAACCTTCCCCCAACCATATACCCAGGGTACCCCTTTGAATAGTCCCTGGGTGGTCTGCTTGGCTTAAGGGGTCCAAATCAGTTGTCCCAGTCAGCACCAGTTTCGAGTGGAAGAGTTCAAATGTCTCCGGCAGCTAGATAAGAGGGGTCTGCTCGCAGCTCGGATATAACTTGCTCCAGTTCTCTGTAAGGGCAAAGGGCCCCACCCAGCAAATGGGTTAGTCTGGGAAGGTTAATACCTCCTTCCCCAACTTGCATCCAGTCACTTGTAATCCCCCAGGTCTGTGACCCTATTCACTCCAGTAGGCAACTGCTCCTGGGGTTTATGACTGCCAAAATCACCTGGAAATCTGAGTCCAGCAGGGTGGCCTTGAGTGTTTAAATTAGGCTGTGAAAGTTCTCTCAATTCCAGCCCTTTGCCTTCTGTCCCGGCTAAATTTTTCTACAAGTCAGAGGCTGCTAGAGATGATGAGGAACTCAGCTCTGGGCAGTAAGCAAGCAATTAGAGTTTACACTCAGTTGTCAATTCCAGCCTCTGCCTGCCCACTGCCTTTGTCTTAGCAATATTCCCCTGAGGGCTGGTGCTAATAGTCTCTTTACTTATGAAAGTTATGAAGTCCATTCTGCCTGTGGCTGCTGTCTGGAACCTCTGGTTGCCCAGAGAGTCGTGGTTTGCCTATCTGGAATGGCATCAGTTCACCGCTCAGGATGCCACTGTTGGTGTATGGCTTCTTCCAAGCCAACTTACTTCTCTTCACTCCTGTGCCACAGTCAGCACAGAGCAGCACCTGCCCTTTCCCCCTCCTCTTCTCTCAAGGAGATGTCCAAGAATCTGGACTCCATAGGTAACAAACCTCCAGACCTTGGGGTGTGGGAGGGAATCCTCAGAGTTCAATGTTGCAGGGGGGGAGTATATACAGTTTTATACAGTTTTACAGTTTTATGCCTGGGAGGAGGGTGCTGTGGCATGCCAGCAGGGGTAGGAGGTCCAGTTTTTAGGGGGTCTCTCCTGTTGGATATAGTGGGAGGATGTTTGAACTCTGCTTACTTGTTTGTATGGAGTAAACTGTGAGCCCTTCTTGTGGGGGAGGGGACTCCCATCCTCTTGGTGATGGATTTTGTACCTTTTGATTGCATTTTGGGGTCACAGGTTGCCTCAGGAAGGTTGAATTGTGCTCTTCAATCTTCTCTCTTGGCTCTGCTCCAAACCATCAGCTCCCTTGCTAAACTTCTGTCTTTTAAGCCTGCTTCTGGACAGGAGCTTTTGTAAAAAGCTGGTTGCAGTTGCCATCTTGGCTCTGCCCTCTAAAACTAATTTTTGATAATCTAGCTCTAGGAAAACTAGATGAATTTAAAAAGAAATGGAGGTTGCAGTCAATCTATAAATTCATCCAGTGAGGACATCTTTATCATCTTAAGTCATTGTATTTAAATTCAAAATATAACTTTTTATTTGTTAAAGGATACTCACAGGTATTTTTGATGTGTTTTATAGTTTTCTTCACGTAAAGCTTAGATTTTTAGGTATTTTTTCTTGTGTCATTTTCCTTCCCTCCCTCCATCCTTCCCTTCATCTCCTTCCCTTCCTTTCTAGACAGTCTTATTTTGTTGCCCTAGGGTTGAGTGCCATGGCATCAGCATAGTTCACAACAACCTCAAATTCTTGGGCTCGAGTGATACTCATGCCTAAGTTTTCCAAGTAGCTGGATTATAGGTACCTGCCACAATGCCCAGAAAATTTTTCTATTTTATTTTATTTATTATTTTTTGAGACAAAAAATAAATATCTTTATTTATTATTTATTTATTCCTCTGCTAGAGTGCCATGACATCATAGTTCACAGCATCCTCAAACTTTTGGGTTCAAACTCAGCATCCTCAAACTCTTCTTACCTCAAACTTCTAAGTAGCTGGAACTACAATTGCCCACCACAATACCTGGCTATGTTTTAGAGACAGGGTCTCACTCTTGCTCAGGCTGGTCTTGAACTTGTGAGCTCAAGCAATCCACCTGCCTTGACCTCCTAAAGTGCTAAGATTACAGGTGTGAGCCACTACACCCTGCCCTTAATTTTATTATTTTTAGTAGAGACAGGGAGGGTCACCCTCTTGCTTAGGCTATTCTCAAACTCCTGAGCTCAAGTGATCTGCCGGCCTCAGCCTCCCAGAGTGTTAGTATTATAGGTATGAGCCACCTTGCCCAGCCTGTCATTTTATTTTTCAAATTCAAAGTATAGCTTTCTATTTGTTAAAAGGCACTTATAGGTATTTTTCTTTATGGGTATTTTTTTGAAGTGTTTGTTTTCCTCACATAAAGCTTAGATTTTTAGGTGTTTTCTTTTTCTTGTCTTTTTATCTTTTTGGTTCTAAGTATGAAGCCAATGGTTTTATAGCTAGCTAGCTAAATTTACTCATTTTAATTGTCTATAGAATAATTTCTGATTTTAATTCCTCTAATTGCTTTTTAAAAATCTAATAAAATGAATAATATCTCCACCACAATGTTAAGTATTTGTAGAGATAGAATTTTTATATTACTCTCTATTTTGGAAAAACCTGTAGTATTTTTTTCATTAAGTAAGTTGTAGGATTTTGTATTTAGACAATATAATTAATTTCTACTTTATTGAGTTTAAAAATATTTGTGGGCACTAGATTTTGTTGATGCCTTTCCTGCAATTACGGAGATTTTTCATATGACTTCTGTAATAATAATAATACAGATCATATTAGTGGCTTATGAATAGATTATCTTTGCATTCCTAGAATAAAGCTCATTTGGTTAACTTTTATGTTAATATTTTACTTAAAGTTTTTTTTAAATCTATTTTCCTAAGTGAGATTTTGTTGTAAGCATTACAGAAAGGAATACATTTCCCTTACAAAACAAGGTTTGAAATTTTCCTTTTTTTATTCTCTAGTACAGTTTAAGTATCATTGGAGATATCTAATTTTAAAAGATTTAGGAGAATTTCATTGTGAAATCATTTATCTCTGATACGTTTTTTTGTATGTGAGTCTGTGAATTACTGTGTATATTTCTTTCTTGGGACTAGACATTATTAACTTTTCTGTCTTTAAGGGGTAACTTTTGCTCAGGTATATTTTTATGAAAAATATCTACTTTCATTTATGTTTTAAAATTTATTTGCATAGAGTCATATGAAAGTGATCTCAGTTATTTTTGTAGTTATTTTCTTCTACTCATTTTATGCTTTCTCTCTTTTTTCTTGAATAGGTTAGGTAGGATTTTATCTATTTTGTTGATTCTTTTTAGAGAATCAGATTTTAGATGTATTTATTAGTTATTTTTTCACTTAGTATTTTTTAATCTCAATAGTTTCTAATTTTGTTCTTATTAATTTCTTCTTCCTACTTTGAGTTTTTTTTTTTTTTTTTAAAGACAGAGTTTCACTCTGTTGCCAAGGCTAAAGTGTCATAGCATCAGCCTATCTCACAGCAGCAACCTCAAAATCCTGAGTTCAAGTGATCCTTCTGTCTTAGTCTCCTAAGTATCTGGGACTATAAGCACATACCCCAATGCCTGCCTAATTTTCCAGTATTCAGTAGAGATAAGGTCTTTTTCCTGCTCATGCTTGTCTTGAACTCCTGAGCCTAAGTAATCCTCCTCCCTCTGCCTCCTGTGCTAGGATTTCAGGTGTGAAACACTGTGCCTGGTGTATTTTGGTTTACTTTTTTTTTTTTATTTTGGTTTTCTCATTAGGTACTTAATTTTTTTAAATATTTTTTCCTTTTTATTGAGTTAGTATGTAATGTTATAATTATTTCTCTGATAACTGATTAAACTCCATCCCATAAATTCTGAGTTGTTATTAAATGTACTATTAGAGTTAGTTAGGTTTAGAGGGATCAAGTGATCTATGTGTTAGAATATTTATGCTTCAATAGCAAATCAGAGTGCTGGCAGGAAACCTTGTAGCAGTTCAAATTAGAGATTATGAGAGCCCGAGGCAAAGTGCTGGAGGAAGTAAAGTAAAAGAAGAAATAGGTGTTAATATTTTAGGGGTAGATTTGACAGGATGCAGTTATTCATTAGATGAGAGAGGGGCAGAGAAGAATAAAAAATAATTCCTTTGAATATGGGTTTGAGGTCTATTATCCAAACTGGAGAATTCAGTCAGGAGAAGAAACAAGTATGAGGACCACAAATGGATAGGTAGGCAATAATAATTTTGGTTTTTTGAGCATGTTGAATTTGAAATGCCTGCAGAACATTCAAGCAGAAACATCTAGTTGGAAACCTTACTCTAGAGGCCAGGAGACAAGTCTGAAATGGATTTGTGGTTTCAGATGTAATAGCTGAAGTTGTGGATGTGATCATGAGGCCATTTAAAACTGTATGGTGAGAGGTAGAGTCTGGTTAGAAACAAGGCTCCAGACCTTAATGCTTATTTTTCCTTAAAATGTGACCCTCATCAGGATCACAGATTTTGAGAGCACAAAGCCAAATGTCATCCTCTTTGAATCTTTTGAGTGAGGATGATCTGTTCAGTGTCTAAAGCTGGGAAACTTACTTTAAATATACTAATTAAATTAGAAAATAAATAAGACTTAATTGGAGGAATCTCAGAAGAAGCTGTGTCTTAAGTCAGTCTTGATTTCTTGATAAATTGGCTTAGTGAGATAATAATGGAAGAATAAATAGGATTTAGGTTCAAATTCCTCTGGGTTAGTTCTGCTGAGAAATGCTTATTCAAATGCATATTAAGTTAAGGAAGTGACTCACTAAGAGAGATGTGACTTGGGGTTTGAGAACATTAGGGAGGGGTGAGACATGGTGGTGAAAGAACTTTTAATGTTTTGATGTCCTTGGACACATTTTGATTTAGGATTAAGTTTCAAAAGAGGTCTTGGCCAATCAGTGACAGAGTGTCTCCTCTGAACTGCCTGGTCTGAAGCCTTGGAGTGGAAAGGAATGGCAACACAGCATGGTGAGCCTGCAGTGCCCTGTGACTTCTATGCCCTGGGGTAGGGAAGGACTAGAAGGCATACTTTTTACTATGGTGCAAAATAGAAGCATCTCTAAATATAAATTTTGGTTGTTGTTGTGGTTACTGTTCTCAAATTTTTCTTCCTTTAGCATTCTTTATTCCGTTGCTGTTTCCTTCTTTCATATGGTAGCCAGAAGAAAGTATTTTTTTAAACTTTGGTCTTTTTGACTCTTTTGTTTGTGATTTAATAAACCCTGGCACTTGTATGCTTACTCTTTTATTATATATTTAATTTCATCTTTAGACTTATGCCATAAGGAAAAGTTGCTAGTGCTATTTAATATATGAGGAAACCAAGTCATAGATTTTTAGTTAACATGGACAGTGCATTGTAGATCTGGAATCTGAATGTATATATTCTGATTTGAAGATAGCTGTTTTACTTAACTGTATTCATCTTTATACATAAAGCAAGTAAAAATGAAGAAAAATAAGATAGTGGAAGGGAAGCACATTATTTCAAAGGAGTTTCCAAGAATCAGAAAATGGGATCTTGAGCTTCCAGAAACTACCCATTCACTTTTTTCATTAGAGAACAAAATTTCTCATATGACTTATAGGGTATTGTGATTTAGGGAAATCACATCACAATTTTTGGTTGCAACATAAAAATCTTTAATAGCTTAAAAAAAAAAAGAATACTCTTTGGGCGAGATCAATGAGTTTCTTTTAACTTTCTGTGTTGTCTTAAAGGGGCCATGGCTATGAGTGAGGAGGTGAGGGAACCATAAATCATAGACTTTGAAATATTGGAAGTTGTGAACATAAATGTTTCAGTAAATACCAAGTAGTATCAAATTGTCCCGTGGAATTCCAAAGTGAAATACAATCTTTTAGTGTGAGGAAAGAAGTCTGTGAGTGAGCAACAGTAAAGGTGGTCAGCTTGGCTTTTATATTTTGAAGGGTGAGCAAAACATTAAGGCTATTGTGTGTTAGTCCAGAAACAGCAAGAGAATGGCTGTTTTATGCCAATAGATTGTCCCTTTTTTTCCACTTCATGCCTTTTTTCTTGTTCAGTATATATATATTATGTATCTATTACATGTACAGAAGACTTTTCAACTTCAAAGATTCTGGTTCTGCTGCTTGGATAATATAGAAGATTATACCGACCATAACATAGGTACATACCAGACACTTGACCCCTAAAAGAGAGTCACAGGCCATGGCATATTTAAACATAGTGAAAAGTGAAGTTAACAGCCAGCATGCTTTTGAACAAATGTGCATTGTTATCACAATTGAAACCACATGCTGAGTAACAGAACATAGGTGTAACCTAACTGAGAATGTGTGGACATTTAGAACCATGAATGTATATTATTATTATTTTTTATTTATATTATGTCTGTGAGTCTTGGGGACCCCTCGCTCTCTTTTCTGAAGGGAAGTCAGCAACATAAGCCCAGCTACATGGATAGAGCTGGGTGCTAAAGGACCAGGATCCCTCTAGCTGCTGGGTCTCTGAAAAGATTTCAGCTACTGTAATAAGCACCTAAGGACCTTTTCTTCTGAAACCATGTCAAACCCAAACTTATCTAAGAGGCTATACACCACAGCCTGCTGAGCTACACATCTCTGAATGTAAAACAATTTTGGTGGCTATTTAATACTTTATAGAAAACTTAGCCTTAGATAATAGTATGAAGTGATATTGACCAAGCTAGATGTTTCAGCCTTCCTGTAGTTTGAAACAATATGTTTTTTCTTCTAAGCTCCCAATTTTTCAGCTCTAGTGCATCCATTTTTTTTTTTTTGTTTATAGGCAGTGTAAATTAAAACAACTTAGATATGTTGAATTTTCTCTGCAGACAGATGAGAATGGTGAATAATGATTTATTTGTGTGTTCTTTATGCAGTAACAGTTGGAGTAGTCTGGAGATCCCATTGGTAATTTCCTTCTGCTTCTGTTCTATATCTTTCCTTGTAGCCAGCCATAGAAAGCTTCATAGGAGAGAGGAAGAGAGAACACAAGGAGTGTCTTCTGTTGGTGGCATTCCTGTTGTGGAAGGAGCGTGTGGTCTGTGGGGAGAGTGTAAACTCCTGCTTGGGAAAAGAACCAAAGGTACCACTTGCTCCCATTCAGTATATTTTCTTCTCACACATTTCTGGGATTACCACTTTCTCTAGGTAAAAGGAAAGGCTGAAGTTATATACTCAGTCTCTCTGGTAGTTGAGTGCTCTGACTTCATTTTACACCAACAGCCTGTTTCACCATGGATAATATTTACAATTTGCTTTAAATCTTATACCAGGGAACCCCCCTTTCTTGCTTTCTGGTTGTTTGTTTATTTATTTATTTAACACATATTTAAAGATTTACTTTGAGTATGAAAAGTGCTAGTTTTTTGGGGAGGAGATGAACGATTATAATACATGATACTTTTCTTCAGGTGTCTCTTCACTTAGAGGTGGGAAAAGACACTATATACTCATAATAATAAATTATACACCAAAAAATGAATTCACAAAGCAGCATTAGATGGAATAGAGTAGAAAATGAGTTATGTGAATTTAGAGATGAAGGAGAGTTAAGATTTCACTTTTTGGAAATTATTCTTTTTTTAAATTAAATGATAGTTGTGTACATTAATACAATCATGGGGTATAGTGTGGTGTTTTCATATACAATTTGAAGTATTTTCATCAAACTGGTTAACATAGCCTTTATGTCATTTTCTTAGTTATTGTGTGTGTTTAGAAAGATTCACTTGTACCTTTGTGAGATAAACCATAGAGGTGATCCCTCCAATCACCCTCCCTCCACCCATCTACTCCCCTCCCCCCTCCCCATATTCTTAGGCTATAATTAGATTTTAGCTTTCATATGAAAGCTATAAATTAGTTTCATAATAGGGCTGAGTACATTGGATACTTTTTCTTCCACTCTTGAGATACTTTGCTAAGATGAACATTTTCCAGAGCCATCCATGTAAACATGAAGGAGGTAAAGTCTCCATCTTTCTTTATGGCTACATAGTATTCCATAGTGTACATGTACCATAGTTTGTTGATCCATTCGTGGATGATGGACACTTGGGCTTCTTCCATGACCTAGCAATTATGAATTGGGCTGCAATAAACATTCTGATACAAATATCTTTGTTATAATGTGATTTTTGGTCTTCTGGATATATAAAGGAATTGCAGGATCAAATGGCAGGTCTATTTTTAGTTCTCTAAGTGTTCTCCAGATGTCTTTCCAAAAGGAACATATTAATTTGCATTCCCACCAGCAGTGAAGAAGTGTTCCTTTTTTTTCCTTTTCTCCACATCCACGCCAGCGTCTCTGGTTTTGGGATTTTGTGATATGGGCTAATCTTACTGGAGGTAGGTGATATCTCAAAGTAGTTTTGATTTGCATTTTCTGATAATTAAGGATGGTGAGTATTTTTTAATATATCTGTAGGCCATAAGCCTATCTTCTGTATAGAAACTTCTTTTCAAGTCCCTTGCCTAACCTGAGATGTTTCTTACTAATATGTTTGAGTTTTCTATGAATTCTGGTTATTAAACCTTTGTCAGAGACATAACCAGCAAATACTTCTCCCATTCTGAGGGCTGTCTGCTTGCTTTACTTACTGATTTTTGGCTGTGCAGAAGCTTTTTAGTTTGATCAGGTCCCAATAGTGTATTTTTGATGTTGCTTCAATTGCCCGGGGGTCCTCCTCAGAGAATTTTTGCCCAGGCTGATTTCTTCAAGTGTTTTCCCTACACTTTGGAAATTATTCTTGAGGAGAAGGATGGTACTGTGTCTTAGTGACTCTGTAAGGTTGAATGGGAAGAGAAGGCTGAGGCTCTTTCTAAGATTGTGGACTGATAGCCAAGCTATAGAGGCAAAAAGAGCATTGCACAGTCAGGAAAGTATAAATAGATGAGTTTCAGCAAAGAGAGTATCTATTAATACTTATTTTTTAATTTTAGCAAGTATTTATAAAACTCCTACTGCTCTATGCAAAGTGCTTGATGTTCAAAGATGAAAGAGAAGAACATGGTCTCTACTATCAAAGAGGTTATAGTCTGTTGGATGATGTGAATAATAAGCATGGGAACCCACAAATTTATGAAATAATGATAAATTGGGCAGCAATTATAAAACATATAGGGTTATATATGTAAAAAAATGGAAAATAAAAGAACTTTGTATGTGTATTAGGGCCCAGATGAGGAAATGCAATATTGTATAGTCAGTTGACCTTAGTTCAAATTCTAGCTTTGCCATTTTTTGGCTATAGGAGTTAGAAGTTACCAAACCTTTCTGAGCATAGGTTTCATAGGTTTCCTCCTCTGTTAAGTGGGAATAATGCTACCTACCTCATAGGATTGCCATAAAAAAGGAATGAAATAACATCATTTATTGTTTAAACTACTCCAGTACACATGGTTTTTGTCACAAAGGAGATAATAAACATTAAAACTCATCCTTCTCATCCTTTGAGGCCAAGCCAGGTAGATTGCTTGAGCTCACGAGATCAAGACTAGCCTGAACAAGAGTGAGACCTTGTCTTTACTAAAAATAGAAAAACTAGCCAGGCATTGTGGCAGGTGTCCCAGCTACTTGAGAAGTTGAAGTAAGATGATAGCTTGAGCCCAAGAATTTGAGGTTGTAGTGAGCTATGATGCCACAGCACTCTACCACGGGCAACAGAGTGAGACTCTGTCATGAACAAACAAAAAAATAAATAATGTCATCCTTTATTCATGGCAAAGTGCCAGGGAAATAAGGAAATATTACTTTTTCTATTAAGGAAAAAAGACTCTAAAATCTTTATTATGAATATGAGTTAACATGGTAAATTAAAGAATCACAGATGGGCTTTTCAACACTAATTATATTTTAGTTGCTGGGATGGTGGTGGATTGGCTAATAGACCAGTCTTAGTCAGTAGTCATAGAATCTGAACAATCCTGTCATAGAGGCCAAACAAATACTTATGTGGTCTCTACTAGTCTACTCTAGCAGAGAATATATGTATTCTCTACTAATATTTTTGCTGTGTTAAGTATATGTTTGGGGGGGGCAGTGAATATAAGACATTTTTGATAATGATTTGAGGGTGGCAGTTAGGTGAAGTTTTCAGTAGGTGAAGTTTTTGGTTTCATCATAGTAATAACAACACACAAAACCTCTATTATATCTACAGAAGTTTTTTCTTTGCTTCAGGCATCACTGGAGCAGGTTCAACTTATTAGGATGCTGAAATGTTCATTCGTTTTTAGTCAAAGTGAGGGTTCCAAAAATTTGATGGGAAAATGTTACCTCATCCAGCTTGACCTGTCATGTTCTACCTATATATTGAAGGAAGCCCAGTATTGTCAGTAGGACACTGAGGTTGGTGGGTGGTTCGTGTTCAGAAGAGGACATTGTTTCTGATGCACTTAGAGAATATCTGTCTGTGAACAAAAAAATTCGTATTTTTCTATGTTGATCTTCATGGTGCCATTATTTTCCTTTGGTGGTATCTGACAGGAAGTTGCTGAATCTAGGCAAATGTGGTTCTGCTATTGTTGGAGATATCAAGAAATTAGAGAGTCAGTTTCATTAAAGTAGGGGATAAAGCTAAAGAGCAATGGAACTTCAAGAACTCAAGGATCTGGGAGAAGGTATTATGGTTTCCAGTTTGGTCTGGACTATGATTCCCAAATTGAATGTCAGAAATCAAAATGATAAATCAACAAAGTATTACCAGAACCATTTTACTGTCAAATGAAACTCTCATTTGTCCTTTGCACAATAAGAATTTAGTCTCTGCTGGTGACTAATATTCTGTTTTGATTTAGTTTATACGTAGGCATGATACTTCCTCCTTCCAGAAAGGATTTAAGGTAGACAGTGGACATAGATTTGTTAGGCAGTTATCCAGGAAAAGACCACTCAAAACTTCCAACATATTTTGTGACACTGGATATCAAGCATTAGTCATATTCTTATTTCTAGATCTCGTGCTTTTATTTTTCTAGCTTCCCTTAATGATTTCCTTCTGTTTTTTTGTCCCCTTGCCTCTTCTCTTGGCTTTTCCATTCCATGTGGTCACTAACTACCATCACTGGATTTAGCAACAGCTTTGTTCTGAGAGAATGAGAAGTGCTCTGAAATGGACATTGACACTAGACTTAAATGAAAATAAGCAGGCTGCTATTCTTGCTTAAACCAAGTGAAGTAAAACAGCAAAATAAATGGTAGAAAATAAATGTGAATGAAATATTTCACTTCTGAAAGCTCATACTTAATCTGACCAATAAAATCTATAATAAGTTTACCACTGAAATTCAAATCCTAAAACAAAATACATATGTAAGTATTTTAACTAACTTGCCAAAAAATAGACATAATTTTCTATCAGTAATTGAAAGGTTTTGACCAGGACTCAGTCCTAAATTAGGCATATGATAATTTCCACTGACTACCTGATCTGAAGTGTATCAGTTCAAAATGATTAATTAAGCCTGCTCATTTGGACACATAAACTTCTCATGCAAGTTTTAAAATGAGAAGTAGGTAATGATAAGGAGCTAAACACATAATGAGGAGAATGTGAGTGGGTTTCTTAAACAAGTAAAATATTTTAACAAGTATCTGGAAGGCAGAAAAATGGAGGAGTGATGATTAGAATAGAATTGAGGAAGACAATTCAGCCTAGAAGAAAAACAGAGGGACAGTTGATCTCTGTATTTCTAACTACAGTGATGTGCTATACAATGATGCTTCGGTCAGTGATGGAGCACATACATGATGGTAGTCTCATAAAATTATGATATCATATCATACGTTTATTTTCTGCACTTATCTTTTTTATGTTTCAATATGTGAGATACCCAAATGCTTACCATTATGTTGTAAGCAGTTAAACAATTATAATAGCTTCCAATGGTTTTCAGAATAAGCAGTTGAACAGAGAATGTATCATTTAGTACAGTGATAGCCCGGACCATATGCCGCACATCACCAGCTTCTCCTTGTGTCCTTACTTGATAAAAAGAGAGTAAAGTGGCTCTTTGTACTCTTCTTACCATGGATAAGGGCACTAATCCCATTTATGAGAACTCTACGCTTATGACCTAATTACCTTGCAAGGACTCTACCTTCAAATTCCAGTTACATTGGGGATTAGATTTGAACATACTAATTTTGAGAGGGATACCTATACTCAATAAAAGTACTGTTCTCTATAATCCTTTTGGATAGTTTTATTCTTGGGGTTAGTTTTCTCACAAATATGTACCGACCAGTATTCACTGGATTGTTTAAGCGAACTCTATAGATATCTGGAACTCTTTCCATAGGCAGTTGTCTGTTTTTCAGTACTCTGTTTTGTGACTTCTAGCTACCTTGGACTCCCTGGACTCTCAATTTCATCATCTTAGCTCAGAAAATCTTGGCTTTGCTTGGTTCCCCTCCTTGTGTTGCTGACTGAAAAGTCTCAAGGCAGTAAGTTCTGGCAGTTGCAGAACTCACCTCATTTTGTTTTCCATCTGCTAAGGATCACTGTCCTTTGTTGTTGCATGTCAAATGTCTTGAAAACTATTGTTTCACATATTTTGTTCAATTTTTCCTGTTGTTTCAGGTGGGAGGATAAATCTAGGCCTTATTAGATCATTGTGGCTGGAAGCAGAAAATCCTTCAATGTTTCTTATTAAATGGTTACAAAAAAGAAATCACAATTGTAATCTTTAGGATCAAAAATCAAAGATCATCAAAAGAGAAAGCACCAGGTCCAGATTGGTTCACTGGTAAAATCCACCAACATTTAACAAAGAAATTATGCTGATTTTTTACAATCTCTTTTACAATATAGAATCAGAGGGAACATTTCCTAACTCATTCTGTAAGGATAGCATTCAATTTACTCTGTTACCAAATTCTTTCATCACAAAATTCTTAAAATTAAAAGTAATATTATCAGAATTTATAACTAAAATAAAACAGGACAATAATGTATGTATTACTATTTAGAGTTGTTAAAATTTTGTTGATCATCAATTAATCTACAAAATATTGGATGGCAGGGACATAAACTAAACTTTTTATTGACTATTACATAGGGTGCTGGATGATAAAGTCTAGCTTGTTTTATGCTTGAATTTGTATTACTAAAATAATTTTATGGTCTATAATTTTCTGATACAAATGAATTATGGTTCTGCATAGTAATTAGCTTTTTTTAGACCAAACATCTCTATTATATAATATATCCAATATAGGCACCAGAATACTGATAGCAATTTTAAACATGGACTATAATGCCTAGAAGATATTAGTTCAGAAGTTTAGAAATGTGTCTGTCAGAAGATTTGAGAATGACTGAAGTCACATTGGAGAATCAAATAACACAAATTAAAATTAATTAAGCACATGAGTTCTAACTTTAATTTCTAATTTTTTCTCATCCAGAATAAATAAAAACATTGGCAACACGTTTTCAGGTTTTGTTGATCCTATTCTGTTTCCATCCTATTTTCTACTGAGTCTATTTTTTGTGTGAGCTGTTGATTATTAATAATGACTTAAGAAAAATTAAGATAATTAAAAATAATGCCTTGATTTTCTTTTACTCCTTTGATACATGTCTTTGGAAGGGGGTATCTTTAGCATTGCTCAAGGTTCATATGAAGTAGAGAATATTTTTCAAAGGTTTATCTATTCCATGCATATTATATCATTTACAATGCCACTACCATTAAACATTTAATCAATTTTTATATTTTGTACTCACTTATGTGGACAGTTAGTATTATTTTCAGAGGTTGTTGACAATATTTTAGGAGCATTATGAAATTAAAATAATCCTATATAACTAAATGAATATAAAATTCAGAGGATGTACTGGATAATCTAATTTTACAAAATATATTTCCCATTTAATGGTTATTTTACGTTATCTTATTGTTAGATATATTTTCTTCAGCTGATATTCAAAAGCCTGGAATTAGTATATCTCTCCATTCAGATGCCAGTTATGGATGTAGCCAAACTTAGGGCTTAGTACTTAAAACCTTGCCTAAAAGTAGTTTGGTGTACAGCAAATTACACTACCTATACAAACTATGAGTTTTTGAGAAAACAGATTTGAACTATATATTTTGGAAAATGTAACTTAATAAACAATGGCTGTGGCTTGTGATTTATGTAAACTGAATGATACAGAACAGTTTATTTTGAATCATCTTGAGATGGAAAAACAGGATAATCTTATGGACTTTGAGTGAGGAAAGATGACCGGTAACTTGCTTTGGGTTTGGCAAGTCATGATTCATGATGTCTCTTAGAGCAGGAGTTCTTAAACCATATTGCACCTAAGACTCATTGGGAGTTTTTAAAAAAGGTAATTACTATGGCTTAATTCAAAGATTATTTTGCAATATGTTTTAGATAATACCTGGGATTGTTTTTTTTGTAGGGACATCTTGAATAATTCTAATATAGGGTTTGTAGCTTTCCCTTTCTGAAATTCTATTTTATAATATTCCTGCTAGCTTTTTTATTCTTTCTTTCTTGGCAAGATGCATAGCAAAAAATATTTTGTTATTTGGTCAATTCTTTGATTATAACTTTCCTATAATAATTGATAAAGTAATGATGATATTTAAAGACGTACGTCTGTGTTGTACTAAACTGGAGAGCATAGGGACATGGAAAAAAAGAGAATAAACAGTAGTTACCAATTCAACATTTTGTGTTTTCTCTAGGGTTTCATATAACTTAGTAATTACTTTAAATTTTCACTTATGAAAGTTTTTGCTTTGTTTTATCTCCTCTGACCTAGTGTTCAACATAATCTGTCAACCAACAGCTAAATATGAAAGATACTCATTAATCTATAAACCAACAGCTGAGTGTCATTAAGATAGTGTTATAATCATTTTTATTTATTTATTTCAGACATTATAATACTTTTTTAAAATTTAATTTTTGTTAAATCATAACTATATACATTTATGGGATACAATGTGATGATTTGATATACAATGCAAAATGCTTAAATCAAACTGATTAACATAGCCATCACCTCACTTAATTATTTTTTGTGGTAAGACATTTATAACATACTCTTACTTGTTTTGAAATGTACCCTTGCATTGTGCACATTCAGTGAGATCCTACCAAATAGCTTCCCTCCACTCTCTTCCTTCTCCTCCATTTTTTTCACTATATTTGTGTTTTATCATTCGTATGAATGTGTAAGTGATTGTATAATGGTTTCATAATAGTATTGAGCACATCGAATATTTTATTTTCCAGTCTTGAGATACCTTGCTAAGAAGAATATGCTTCAGCTCCATCCAGGTAGACATAAAATTTGTAAAGTTTTCATCTTATTTATGTCTGCACAGTATTCCATGGTATACCTATACCACAATTTGTTAATCCATTCATGGGTTGATGGGCATTTGGGATGCTTTCATAACTTGACAATTATGAATTGGGCTGCAGGAAACATTCTGGTCCAAATGTTTTTGTTGTAAAATGATTTTTGTTTATCTGGATAGATACCTAGTAATGGAATTGCAGGATCAAATGGGAGGTCAACTTTTAGTTCCTTGAGAATTCTCCATACTTCTTTCCAAAAAGGCTGTATTAGTTTGCAATCCCACCAGCAGTGTAGAAGTGTTCCCTTCCCTCCATATACATGCCAGCACCTGCAGTTACTGGAGTTAGATGATATCTCAAAGTAGATTTGATTTACATTTCTCTGGTGATTAAAGATGATGATCATTTTTTCCCCTGTGTTTGTTGGTCATTTGCCTGTCATCTTCAGAGAAGTTTCTGTTCAAGTCGCTTGCTCAAAAAGAAATAGGTTTGTTTTTTCTTTTCTTATTGATTAATTTGAGTTCTCTGTAGATTCTAGTTATCATACCTTTGTTGGAATGATAATGTGCAAAAATCTTCTCCCATTCTGAAGGCTGGCTGTTTGCTTTACTTGCAGTGCTCTTAGCTGTGCAGAAGATTTTTAGCTTTATGAGATCCTAGAAATATATTTTTGGTGTTGCTTCAGTTGCCAGGGGGCTCCTACTCATAAAATATTTTCCCAGGCCAGTATGTTCAAACATTTTTCCTGCACTCTCTTCTAGTATTTTTTAATTTCATGTCTCAAGTGTAAATCTTTTATCCAGTGAGAATCAATTTTTGTTAGTGGTGAAAGGTGAGGGTCCAGTTTCAGCCTGTAGGTTGCTAGCCAGTTCACACAGCATCCTTTGTTAAATAGGAAATCTTTTTCCCAATGTATGTTTTTGTTACGCTTATCAAAGATCAAATGATGATATGTGGCTGGGTTCATTTCTAGAATCTCTATTCTCTTCCATATATGTACACCTCTATTTTTGTGCCAGTACCATGCTGTTTGATCACTATAGATTTGTAGTATAACCTGAAGTCTGATAATGGGATGCCTTCTGATTTGTTTTTATTTCTAAGTAATGTACTGGCCATTCAAAGTTTTCTCTGTTTCCATATAAAATGAAGTACTATTTTTCCAAGTTCTTTAAAATATGAATTTGGTGTTTTGATAGGGTTTGCATAAATCTGTAGATTGCTTTGGGTAGTATGGACATTTTAACAATGTTGATTCTTCCCAGCCATGAGCATGATATGTTTTTCCATTTGTTAACATCTTCAACTATTTCTTTTCTCCGGGTTTAATAATTCTCTTTATAGAGATCTTTCACATCTTTTGTTAGG
>NW_003852488.1:5348640-5352664 GCF_000181295.1 Otolemur garnettii | reverse complement strand
TTACTTCTAAGAGTTTTGTAGTTGAGTCCCTGGGGTTTTCCAGGTATAAGATCTTGTCATCTGTGAAGAGTGAGAGTTTGATCTCCTCTGACCCCATTTGAATATCCTTGATCCCCTTCTCTTGTCTGATTGCAATGGCTAGGACTTCTATTACTATCATGAACATTAATGGTGCCAAGGGGCATCCTTGCCTAGTTCCAGATCTGAGTGGAAGTGTTTTTCAATTTTACTCCATTCAGTATGATGTTATCTGTGAGTTTGTTGTAGATAGCCTCTATCAGTTTAAGAAATGTCTTATCTAAGCCTATTTTCTTAAGTGTTCTAATCATGAAAGGATAGTGGATATTATCAAACACTTTTTCTGCATCAATTAATAGAATCACATAGTCCTGTTTTTTTTATTTTATTTATGTAGTGTATTATATTTACATATTTAGATATGTTTAATCAACTTTGTAACCCTGGGATAAAACCAACTTGATCATGGTATATAATTTATTTTATAATTATTATTATTATTTGAGACAGAGTCTCAAGCTGTTGCCCCTGGGTAGAGTGCCATGGCATCATAGCTCACAGCACAGCAATATCCAACTCTTGGGCTTAAGTGATTCTCTTGTCTCAGCCTCCTAAGTACAAGTTCTACAGGCATCTGCCACAAAGCCCAGCTACTTTTTGGTTGTAGTTGTCATTGTTATTTGGCAGGCATGGGCTGGATTCGAATCTGCCAGCTCTGGTTATATGTAGCTGGCACCCTAGCCACTTGAGCTACAGGTGCTGAGCCATGGTGTATTATTCTTTTTGTAGTGTCATTGAATTCTGTTTGCTAGGATCTTCTTGAATATTTTTGCATCAGTATTCATTAACAATATTGGTCTATCGTTTTCCTTCTTTGTGAGTCCTTTCCTGGCTTGTGGATCAAGGTGATATTTGCTTCATAGAATGTGTTGGGGAGGAGTCCTTCTTTTTCTATGTTTTGGAAAAGGTTATAAAATATAGGTACCAGTTTCTCTTTGAAGGTTTGGTAGAATCCTGATGTAAAGTCATCTGGTCTCGGACTTTTTATTTTTGGGAGATTTTATATAGTTGATGCTTCAATACTTGTTATAGGCCTATTCAAAATTTCTAATTCTTTCTGGTTGAGTCTAGGAATGTGGTGTGCTTCCAGGTATTGATGCATTTCCTCCAGATTATCATATTTCTCAGCATAGAGTTTTTTGTAGTAATCAATGAGGATTTTTTAAATTTCTGCTGTATCTGTTGTTATTTATCCTTTATTATTTCTGATTGATGATATTAGAGATTTTACTTTTCTGTTTCTGGTTAGGCTAGCCAAAGGTTTATCAATTTTACTAATCTTTTCAAAGAACCACATTTTGTTTCATTGATCTTCTGAATGATTCTTTTGTTTTCAATTTCATTTAAGTCTGTCCTAATTTTGTGTTTTTCTTTCTTTTTTTTTTTGCAGTTTTTGGCCAGGGCCAGGTTTGAACCCACCACCTCCTGTATATGGGGCCGGCACCCTACTCTTTTGAGCCACAGTTGCCACCCTTGTGTTTTTCTTTTCTTCTGCTGGGTGTGGGGTTGAACTGCTTGAGAATTTTTAGTTGCTTGAGATGAACCGTTGGGTCATTGACTTATTCTCTTTCTGTGTTCATGATGAAGTCTTCTAATGCTATAAATTTCCCTCTTAGGACTGCCTTTTTCATATCCCATAAGTTTTGATAATTTGTGTCTTCATTATCATATTGTTCCAAAATTTGATGATTTTCTCCTTAATCTTGTCTTTGACCCAGCTATCATTCAGCATAATGCTATTTAGCTTCCATGACTTTGTTTGAGTATGAAGATTTCTGTTGCTGTTGAGTTCAACTTTTATTCCATGATGGTCTGAGAAGATACAAAAAATAATTTCTATTCTTTAAAATTTGTTGATATTAGACTTGTCCTCCAAAGATATAATCAATTTTGGAGGATGATCTATGGGATATTTTGAAGAATGTGGGTTTAGGTTTATAAGGATGAAATGTTGTGTAGATATGTGTTAAGTCCATTTGTTCTAGGGTCAAGTTTAAGTCCATTATTTCTTTGTTTAGTTTCTTCTTGGAGGATCTATCCAGAACTGACAAAGGGGTGTTAAGATCTCCAACTATTATAGTGTTGAAAGATAACAAATTGTTCATATCCATTAGGGTTTGCTTTATTAATTGAGTAGCATTTAGGTAGGGTGCACAAAGTTAGTTATTGAAATGTTTCATGTTGGGAGTGTTTCCCTTGACAGTCTTTGTTGGTTTAAATCCTGTTATATCTGCAAATAAGATTGCAACTCCTGCTTTTTTCTGATTTCAGTTTGCCTGTATTATAGATGTTCATCTCTTCACCCTGAGTCTTTTTTTTTTTATCCTTTGAGGTAAGATAAGTCTCTTGTAAGTAACGAAGCCTGGCCTGAGTTTTTGTATCTAGTAATCCAACCTGTGCCTCTTTAGACGAAAATTTAAGCCATTCACATTAATTGAGAGAATTCATAGGTATGATAGTGTTTTGGCTGTCATGTGTTTCAAAGGGCTAGTGCATATTTTTAATCCTTTCACCATTGTGGGAATTAGGTTTTGTTCAATAAATTCTGGGTGAGTTTACTTTGTTGATAGACCATTGTGCTAGTCCTTATGGAAGATGAGTCTGAATATTTTCTAAAGAACTGGTTTACTTATGGCAAATATCCTCAAAATGTGTAAGTCAATGAAGTCTTTTATTTCTCCATTACACATGTAACTCAGTTTAGCTGGATACAGGTTCCTGGGTTGAAAGTTTTATTTTTTTTTTTTTTTTAAAGATTCAAGGTTGATGATTATCCTCTTCTGGCTTGAAAAGTTTTGGCTGAATATATCTTTGTTGAATGACTGATCTGCTGTCATTCTAACATTTCTCCCTTTGTAGGTAATGCTTTTCTTACATCTGGCTACTTGCAGGATTTTCTCCTTCATATTAACTTTGGCACAGTTAATTACAATGTGTCTAGGAAATATTTTATTTGGATTGAGTTTTGCTGTATTTCTGAAACTATCTACTATCTGTATTTCTGTATCTCTTGTAATGCTTGGGAAATTTTCCATTATAGAGGATTAAACATCACACTTACTACAATAGTCAACAATATCATAACTCATCTGAGGAAATACTGAGAGCAAGACAATCTCCTTGCAATTCTAGAAATCTCTTGTGACTTGGAAGGCAAGCCACCAAGTAACTCAGTAATCCTGGAGGAGCAAAGTTCAGTCCTGTAGTAGTAGGCTATTATTAAACATTAAGCATTTTATGACAGTTTCTTAAAGGATTAGTGGAGACAAATTGCATTTAGTATTTTGAAGAACATTTCCTTACCACCCTTGAAGATTATTTTCTTGAGTACATACTCTGTTGGCACCTATGAGATCATTTCCCCAAGCACACAGCCCCTGCATGTCTTTGCTTAGTAATCTTTCCACCTATTATGTATCTTCTCAATAAAAGGACTCTGTGACAAGTGGTCAGGGCCATCCTGCACCTATGGTTAGCCTCACCTCTTATAGTATGTACTGTCAATTTGTGTCTCACGTGATCATTCATGTGGTCACAACACTCCATAGTATCTTGGAGTAGAGCATCTGTGCCTTTAGGACCATCCCTTCTCCTTCAGGAATTTTTATAAGTCAGATATTTGATCTTTTGGAATGATCTTACAGTTCTTTCAGGGAATGTTCTGTTCTCATTTTCCATTTTTCTGCCTCTTTGAATGCTTGTGATTGTTCAAAACCCTTGTCTTCAATTTTTTTTTTAATTGAATGGTAACTATGTACATTAATGCATTTCTGGGGTACAGTGTGGTGTTTTCACATACAATTTGAAACATTTCATCAAATTGGTTAATATAGCCTTCATGTCATTTACCTAGTCATTTGCCAAAATGTTCATATTCTACTCTTAGAAAGATTTACTTGTACCCTTGTAAGATAAACCACAGAAGTGATCCCTCCAATCCCCTTCC
>NW_003852488.1:5320352-5344573 GCF_000181295.1 Otolemur garnettii | reverse complement strand
CTGGTTTAGTTATGGCAAATTTCTTCAACATGTGAATGTCGTTAAAGTATTTAATTTCTCCATTGTAAGTAAAACTCAGTTTAGCCAGATACAGTATCCTGGGTTGAAAGTTATTTTGTTTTAGAAGATTAAAAGTTGATGACCATCCTCTTCTAGCCTGAAAGGTTTTTGCCGAGATATCTGCAGTCATCCTAATACTCTTTCCCTTGTAGGTTATAGTTTTCTTACGTCTGATTGCTTTCAGAATTTTCTCTTTCATATTAACTTTAGTAAAGTTAATTATGATGTACCTGGGGGATGTCTTGTTTGGGTTGAGTCATGCTGGGGTTCTGAATCTATCTGCTATCTGAATTTCCTAATCTCTTGGCATATCTGGAAAGTTCTCTTTCATAATTTCATGAAGAAGAACGTCTGTATTTTGTGAAGCAACTTTATGGCCTTCAGGGATTCCTATGAGGTGAATATTAGTTTTCTTCTAGTTATCTGAGAGCTCTCTGAGACTAAGATCCATTTTTAATCACCATTTCTTTTGGTCTTTGCACTCCTGGGTTTCTTCAAAAGCTTTGTCTTCAATGTCAGAGATCCTTTCTTCTGTGTGTTGCACTCTGTTATGGAGGGATTCCATGGTATCTTTCAGATCCTTGAGGGCTATAACCTTTTGCCTCAGTGTTTCAATCTCTTTGGTAATTTTATCTTTGAAATCATTGAATTCTTGAGACATCTTTTGAATGATTTCTTGAGATATCTTTTGAATAATTTCATGAAATTCTAATTGTCTCTTTTCTTTCATTCTGTAAATCTTGTTTGCTATCCAAATTCTGAACTTGATTTCTGACATTTCAGCCATTTGCTTGTGGATGGGATCTTCAAATTCTTCTGTGCCATCCTTCTTTGTGGGACTTGATCTACTCTGGTTGTTCTGGTTACCAGTGTTTTTCTGCTGATTTCGCCCCATGGTGAGTTTGCACTGTTTGGAGACTATCCCAAAACCCTTTTGCTTGTGGCTGCCACTCGTGAAGACCAAAGCGGCAGGCACTGGAGGGTGATGTGCTGGTCAAACAGTCTTCAGGGTGCCTCACTCAGGTACCCAGAGCATTGCGGACAAGTGGCAGCCTGCAGGGGGATGCATAGGTCCAACAGTCTTCAGGGCACCCAGTTCGGGTGCCCAGGGGGCTGTGGCCAAG
This sequence comes from Otolemur garnettii, assembly GCF_000181295.1. Classification (NCBI taxonomy): domain Eukaryota; kingdom Metazoa; phylum Chordata; class Mammalia; order Primates; family Galagidae; genus Otolemur; species Otolemur garnettii. The sequence goes on along the minus strand of NW_003852488.1, from coordinate 5,343,389 downwards.
CGGTGGCAGCCTAAGGATATGCATTCATCAAACAATCCTCGGTGCATCTAGTGCTGGTCAAACGGTCCTTGGGGGGCTGTTCAGGTGCCCCAGGTATGGTGGCCAAGCAGCAGCCGCGGCAGTGGGTCATGCGGGTCAAACAGTCCTCAGGGCGCCCCACTTGTGGGGGATGTGTGGGTCAAACAGTGCTAGGAGCACCCCCTCAGGTCCTGGGGCAGCTGCCAATCAGCACCAGCCACGCAGGTCAAGCAGTTCTGGGTGCACCCTGCTCAGCTACTCAAGGGTGGTGACGAAGCAGGGCAAACAGTCTTAGGGGTGTCCTACTCGGGAATCTGGGGGCTGTGGCCAAGCGACAGCAGCCATGCGGGTTGAATAGACCTCTGCCACTTGGATGCCTGGGAGTAGCCACGATGCAGCAGGTGCACAGGGAGTGCGCAGCTCAAAGAGTCCTGGGGCACCCGGAGTGTCCGGGAGGCAGCTGCCAAGCAGCGGTAGCTGCAGGGGACACACAGGTTGAATAGTCCTTGGAGCACCCAGCTCGGGTGCCCAGGGGGCTGCGGCCCAGCCGTGGCAGCCTAGGGTGAATAGTTGATGCCGCAGGGGGATGCGCTGGTCAAACAGTCCTTAGAGTGTCCCACTCGGATGCCTGGGGAGCAGTGGCCCAGTGGCGTCAGCCACAGGCAACAGGCAATGGAACAGTGCTGGGAGCACGCCTCTCAGGTTCCCTGGGGTGGCTGCCAATCAGCAGCAGCCACGCAGGTCAAACAATCCTAGGCGTTCCCTGTGCAAGTGCCCAGGAGTGGTGACCAAGCGGGTCAAACAGTGTTAGGGGTGCCCCCCTCGGGTGTCTGGGGGCAGTGCCAAGTGGTAGTGTGTTGGGGTTGCTCAGGTCAAACAGTCCTAGGGCGATCCGTTTGTGTGCCCAAGGGGCTGGGGCCAAGCAGCAGCAGCCTAGGGGGTCATGCACTTCAAACAGTCCTCTGCATGCCTGCCTCAGGTGACTGGGGTTTGCGGCTGAGCAATAGCGGCTTCGCAGAGGACTCCTGGGTCAAACAGTCCTGTGTGCGCCTCACTTGGGTGCCAGCAGTGGCAGCTAAGCAGCGAGCACCCTGCAAATCGGACAGTCTTCTGCCACTTGGGTGCCCAGGGCAGCCATAAAGGGGCAGCTGTATGGGGGAAACATGGGTCAAACAGTCTTGGGGCGCTCTGCTTGGGTGCTTAGAGGGCTGTAGCCAAGCCGCGGCAGCCTAGGGGGCGTGCAATTGGAGCAGTCCTCCGCATGCCTGCTCAAGTGACCAGGGTTGGCAGCCAAGCAGTCACGGCTATGCAGTGGGGGATGTTACTCTTGGGCCTCCTCACACTGTCTCTACAGGCAAGGGAGGAAGGGTGGACTGGGAATTCAAAATGGTTGTGCAGCCTTAGTTCAATTTTTCTGCCTAGCTAGAGGGTGTTTAGAGTCTCAACAGGGTCCCTCTAGAGGAGTAGACCCCTCTTTCTGTAGCTCTCACACTTGGGGTGAGACAGTAAGTCCTCAGTTCACTGCTTGACTGTAGGAAACTCACAGGAGCAGACAAAGAGAAAAAACGTACCTTTCTTGGGGGTGGGGTCAGATATCCTTCCTTTGGGATGTATTATGTACCTGTAGGTTGCTTTCTAGGAGACTCGACTTGCCTCAGCAAAGATGTCCTGCAGATGTCTTTCTTCTCTCTCAGCTGGGCTCCTAGTCTTCAGCTTTGTTGGTTTTTTTCTGCACTTTATCCTTCCCTCTGGACGGGAGCTTCTGTCGGAAGCTGGTACCTGTCGGCCATCTTCCCCACTCGTTTCGTCTTTAATTTTTAAGATTCTTTATTCTACCTTGTTAACTCTGTTACTAAGGGAGTCTACTATATTTTAAAGCCCCTTAAGTGATCACTTCCTTGAGCTCTGCTATATCTTTTCTCATTATGTCCATATCCTTGGTTACTTTGTTATTAATGACTTACTTAATTTCTTGAGACAACTTTTGAACTACTCTTTGGATTTCTATTTCCATCTTTCCTCCATTATATTCATCTCCTTTGCTATCTATATTCTGAATTCTATTTCTGACAATTCAGCCATTTGTCTATGAATGGTGGCATCTTTTGTTGTATCTTCTTTGTCATTCCTTGCAGCCGTCAGTCTACTCTGATTATTCATGTTGCCAGAGTTCTGGCTGGTTCCACCCCATGAGTATTTTCCTTAATTTGGCAATTAAAACTGGTGGGGTGATATTGGATTGGGGGCCCTAGGAAGGGGAGTTAACCAGCTCTTTACCAATGAGCTGGGGCTTGCAATTGTGGCTTTTCCCCTACAGCCTAACAAAGGTCCCTTTCATAGATGTAGCCAGTGATTCTGAGGACCTGCTTGCTGAAACAGTGCAAGTTGGCTTTACTGGGTTATCTTCTATTGGGTAGAAGTCATCCAGCTTCTACCAAATCATAATGAATCATGGTATAAGGCTGAAATCTCAGCTGGGGAGAGATACAAGCAATGGGGATAACCTGCTCTCTACAAGCAACAGCTAGAGGATGAGGAGCAGTCCTTTCCCACTACAAAATAACTGCTGCTCAATCTCAGAGGGGTTCCCAGGGGATAGCCCAAGTCAAGTGTTACAGTCCAATTGTCCTGGACAGTATAATCATTGCTCAACAAGGAGAGTTCAAATGGTTTCCAGTGGTACAATAGCAGAAATCCACATGCATTACCACCCCACAAACATGAGGGGATGAAGCCTCATTTCCTCCCATGAGCTACCAAGTTAGAAAATGCCTGCCAAATTCAGAACAGGTATGTCAGTGCCTCTGCTCACCATGCACCATTGCAGCACATCTGTCTTTCCCACATGTCCCTCTTCATCCATGCCCCCCTGTTTCTACTCCAGTCACTTTTTCCATGGTACTGTCCAGCAGCCCACACAATGCCTAGTCCTCCAAGGGAATTGCCAAACACTTTTGGCTCTGCAGGGGTGACCTTCAGACTACTAGGTTAAGGGGGAAGGGTGGACTGGGAGTTCAGAATTTGTGGAAAAATATTTGTTCAATTTTATGCTGGGTAGGATGATGTCTAGGCTCACAAGTGGGATCTCCCTGGAAAAGGAGGCCACATGTTTAGTGGCTATCTTTCATGGGGTAAAATGGGAGGCCTTTTGTTCCCTGTTTGCTTTCAAAGATTCCACAGTGAGCGTCTAGCTTGGGGGAGGGGTCTCTCATCCTATGGGAGATGGACTTTATACCTGGAATTTGGTTTCTTTGATATTCTTTCTTGGAGTTGCAGCTTGCCTCAGCAAAGATAATATGCACTTGTCTATCTTCTTTCTTAGCTTAGTTCCCCACCTTCAGCTTCACTGAATCTACTTTGTCCAGTACCTCTCTGTCTAGACCAGTAAACTAAAATGTCCATTACAATGTTAAAGAGCAATGGAGAAAATGGGTAACTTTGCCTGGTTCCTGATCTGAGTGGAAATGATTTCAGTTTAACTCTGTTTAGTACAATATTGGCTGCGTGTTTGCTGTAGATGGCCTCTATCAGTTTAAGAAATGTCCCTTCTATACCAATTTTCTTAAGTGTTCTGATCATGAAGGGATGCTGAAAAACCAACTTTTTGATTTATTGATCTGTTGTATAATCCTTTTGTTTTCAATTTCATTTAATTCTGCTCTAATTTTGGTTATTTCTTTTCTTCTCTTGGGTTTGGGATTGGAATGTTCTTCCTTTTCCAGTTGCTTGAGATGTCCCATTAAGTTGTTAACGTCCTCTCTTTTTTTTCTTGAGGAAGGCTTGCAGTGCTATAAATTTCCCTCTTAGGACTGCCTTTGCAGTATCCCAGAGATTCTGATAACTCGTGTCTTCATTATCGTTTGTTCCAAAAATTTGGTAATTTCTTTCTTGATCTTGTCTCTGACTCATCTTTCATTCAGCATAAGGTTATTTAGCTTCCATGTTTTTGTATGAGACTGCAGATTCCTGTTGTTACTGAGTTCAATTTTTATCCCAGGATAGTCTGAGAAGATGCATGGAATAATTTCCATTCTTTTTAATTTACTGAGGTTAGACTTATGACCTAAGATGTGATCTATTTTGGAGTATGTTCCATGTACTGATGAGAAAAATGTGTATTTAGTTTTGTTAGGATGAAATATTCTGTAGATGTCTGTTAAATCCAGAAGTTGAATAGTTAAATTTAAACGTGAAAATTCTTTGCTAAGCTTCTTATTGGAGGATTTGTCCAACACTGCCAAAGGAGTGTTAAAATCTCCGACTGTGATGGAGCTGGGAGAGATCAAGTTGCTCATGCCAGTTAGAGTCTTTCTTATAAATTGAGGTGCATTCTGGTTGGGTGCATAGTTATTGATAATTGAGATCTCATTGAGTATTACCCTTAACAAATATAAAATGGCCTTCCTTATCCTTGTTTACTTTTGTTGGTTTAAACCCTATTGTATCTGCGAATAAATTTGCCATACCTGCTTTTTTCTGCTTTCCATTAGCCTAGAATATAGATGACCATCCTTCACCCTGAGTCTATATTTGTCTTTTAAGGTAAGATGAGATTCTTGTATACATAAGATGTCTGGTCTGAGTTTCTGTATCCAATCAGCCAATCTGTGCCTCTTTAGAGGATAATTTAAGCCATTCACATTGATTGAAATTATTGATAAGCCTGGTAAAATTTTGGGCAACAAGTTCCTTGAAAGTCCAGTAGACATTTTCAATCCTTTCACCTGTGGAAGTTGGAATGTGATGAAAAGTTTCTGAGTGAATTTCAATCGTTTCACCTGTCGAAGTTGGAATTTGATGGAAAGTTTCTGAGTGAGTTTACTTTTGTGGTGGAGGATTGCACTGGTCATGATGGAGGATGGGTTTGAGACTTTCCTGGAGAGCTGGTTTAATTATTGGCAAATTTCTTCAACATGTGCATGTCGTTAAAGTATTCAATTTCTCCTTGGTAAATGAAACTCAGTTTAGCTGGATTCAGGATCCTGGGTTGAAAGTTATTTTGTTTTAGGAGATTAAAAGTCAAAGACCATCCTCTTCTAGCCTAAAAGGTTTCAGCATAGAGATCTGCAGTCATTCTAATATTCTTCCCCTTGTAGGTTATGGTTTTCTTATGTCTGGCTGCTTTTAGAATTTTCTCTTTCATATTAACTTTAGTGAAGTTAATTATGATGTGCCTGGGGGATGTCTTGTTTGGGTTGAGTCATGCTGGGGTTAAAACTATGAGCTATGAAACTATGAGCTATAGAAACTATGTGCTATCTGAATTTCAGAATCTCTTGACTAGAGCCACAGGGAAGTTCTGGAATATTCTCTTTCATAATTTCATGAAGAAGAGCCTCTGTGTTCTGTGAAGCGACTTCATCACCTTCAGGGATTTTTATAAGGCGAATATTAGTTTTCTTCAAATTATCGCAGAGCTCTCTGAGAGAAAGATCCGTTTTTGCTCTCCATTTCTTTTCAACTTTGAGTGCTTGGGCTCCTTCAAAGGTTTGTCTTCATTGTCAGAGATTTTTTCTTCTGCCTTTTCCATTCTGTTACTGAGGTATTCTACTGCATTTTTCAGATGTTTGAGGGCTGCAAACTCTTGCCTCAATGTTTCAAAATCTTTGGTCATTGTATCTTTGAAATCATTGAATTCTTGAGACATCTTTTGAATAATTTCTTGTAATTCTAATTACCTCCTTTCTTCTATTCTGTTAATCTTATTTGCTATCCAAATTCTGAATTTGATTTCTGATGTCTCAACCATCTGTTTTTGGATGGGGTGTTCAGTTGCATTTGCCCCATTTTTCCTTGGGGGAGTTGATCTACTCTTGTTATTCAAGTTGCCAGAGTTTTTCCCCTGATTCTGCCCAATGCTGAATTTACACCATTTGGATTCTATTTCAGAACCGTTCAGTCAGTGGCTGCCACTGGAGTAGGTGCTCGCTTCCTCTGGTTGCCCAGAGAGGCAGAGCGTGTTTGTCCTGTAGAGCGTCAGGGGTGTGAGCTTATTGTTCCTGGTGTTGCCACTGTTGCTCTTTGCCTAGGGGTACTGCTGCTGTTGCTCTTTGCCTTGGGGTACTGCCACTGTAGTGTGGTTCCCTCTGGACTTACCTTCCTATGGTAATTCTCAGGCCACCTGTCTGGGGATGCTGGGAGCAAGCAGCTCTAGCAGGTAGTTCTGGGCCCACCTGGCGCAGGTGCTGGGGGTGGGTAACTCCATCACGCCCAGGCATGCACAGGACTAGCAAGGTTTTTTTGGCATGCCTGGCTCAGGTGCTGGGAGTGGGGAACTTAGCGGGTGCCTGCTGGGTGCACATAGGTCTGGCAAGCAGTTTTGGGCCTGCGTGGCCCGGTTGCCGGAAGCAGGGAACTCGGTGGCTGCCGGACCAACCCAGGTGCCAGGAGCAGGAAATTCGGTTGCTGTCCATGGGGTGCCGCTCATCTAGCAAACCGTTCTGGGCCCGCCCAGCCTGGCTTCTGAGAGCGGGGAACTCGGAGGCCACCCGCATGTCTAGCAAGCAGTTCTACGCCTGCCTGGCCCGGGTGCTGAAAGCAGGGAACTTGCAGCCACCCACAGAGCACACATGGGTCTAGCACACAGATCTGGGCCCATCTGGCCGGGTGCCAGGAACGGGGAACTCGGCAGTCACCTGCAGGTGTAGCAGGCAGTTCTGGGCCCGCCGGACCTGGGTGCCAGGAGTGGGGAACTCAGCAACTGCCCGCAGGGCACGCGGGGGTGTAGCAAGCAGTTCTGGGCCTACCTGACCCTGGTGCCAGGAGTGGGAAACTTGGTGGCTGCCTGCCGGCACACACAGGTCTAGCAAGCAGTTCTGGGCCTGCCTTGACTGGGTGCTGGGAGCCAGGAACTTAGCAGTCACCCGCAGGTCTAGCAGGCAGTTCTGGGCCCACCCGACCCAGGTGCCAGGAGCGGGGAACTCAGCGGCTGCCTGCTGATATAGCAAGCAGTTCTAGGCCTGCCTGGCCTGGGTGCCAGGAGCGGGGAACTTGGGGGCCACCCACGGGTCCAGCAAGCACTTCTGGGCCTGCCTGGCCTGGGTGCCAGGAGCGGGGAACTTGGGGGCCACCCACGGGTCCAGCAAGCACTTCTGGGCCTGCCTGGCCTGGGTGCCTGGAGCAGGGAACTCAGGGGCTGCCTGTGGGTCTAGCAAGCAGTTCTGGGCCCACCCACCCTGGGTGCCAGGAGCGGGGAACTCGGGGGCCACCCACGGATCCAGCAAGCAGTTCTGGGCCCACCTGACCTGGGTGCAGGGAGTGGGAAACTTGGCAGCTGCCTGCTGGGCGCACATGGGTCTAGCAAGCAGTTCTGGGCCCGCCTGGCCTGGGAGCCCGGATTCTGCCGCCTCTTGCAGGACTTGCATGGCTCTTGCTGGTCTCAGGCTGTGGGAGTGGGCATTACCAGTGCCTGGGGAATGCATGTGGCTCTATCAGGTCTCTGGCTGCAGGGCCAGGACCGGGCACTTGGTCCCGCAGGGGTGGGGGATGGTGCTCTTGGGCCCCCCTCACTATCTCTGTAGGCAAGGGGGTAAAGGTGGACTAGAAGTTCAAAATGGCAGTGAAAAACGTTCATTCAATTTTTCTGCCTGGCGAGAGAGTGTTTAGGATCTCAGCACAGTCCCTCTAGGGGAGTAGACCCCCCCCCTTCCTGTAGCTCACACACATGGGGTGAGATAAGAGGTCCTTAGTTCACTGTTCATCTGTAGAAAACTTACAGGAGCAGACAAAGAGAAAACAAAGAGAAAAACACAACTTTTTTGGGTGAGGGGACAGAGACTTTTCCTTTGGGGTGTATTATGTACCTGGAGATTGCTTTCTTAGAGTCTTAACTTGCCTCAGCAGAGTTGTCCTGCAGATACCACTCTTCTCTCTCGTCTGAGTTCCCAATCTTCAACATTATTGGGTATTTTCCGGACATTATCCTTCCCTCTGGATGGGAGCTTCTGTCAGAGGCTGGTGCCTGTCGGCTATCTTGCCTCTCCCCCTGAAATGGATAGTTCTTAACCTGAAACTGTGGACTTCAACACCCAACTCTCAGCATTGAAACAATCATCCAGGCAGAAATCAACAAAGATTATCAGATTTAAACTATACTATAAAAAATGTATCTCACAGACATTTATAGAACATTTTACCCTACAGCTGCAGGAGACATATCTTCTTATCAGACCTGGAGCATTGTTTGGAATTGAGTAAATGATAGGACACAAAGCCAGTCTCAAAAACTATTAAAAAATCAAAATCATTTTTGATTTTTTCTGACCACAATGGAATAAAACTAGAAATTTTTTTAGTTTTATTTTTTCTGACCACAATGGAATAAAACTAGGAATCAATAATGATAGAAACATTTGAAAGTATAGAAATATATGAAAATTAAACAACATGCTTCTTAATTATCAATGACTGAAGAAAGAAATTAAGAAGAAAATTGAAAATTTCCTTGAAACAAATGAAAATAGAATACAATGTGCCCAAACCTGTGTGACCCAGTAAAAGGAATATCAAGAGGCAAATTTGTAGCAATAAATGCCTACATCAAAAACATTTCATATAAATAGCATAACAATGAAGTTCAAGGAACTAGATAAGAGAAGCAACCCAAAACCAATATCATTAGAAAGAAATAAATAATAAAGATCAGAGAAGAAATAAATAAAATTGAGTCAAAAAATAAGAAAGATAAATGAAACAAAAGATTGGCTTTTAGAAAACATTAACAAAATTGACAATCCAGTAGGTAGGTTAACTAATAAAAAAAGATAGAAGATCCAAATGAATAAAACCAGAAAGAAAATACATGCTGCAACTGATGCCATAGAAAGATAAAGGATCATTAGAGACTATAATAAAGTTGTTTTTACTATTTCTATAATTTTTCTTTTTCCAGACTGTTATGTGGTTGGAATTATGTAGTATTTAGTCTTTTCAGACTAACTTCTCTCATTTAACAATATGCATTTCAGTTACTTCCATGCCTTTTTGTGACTTAATACTTCTTTTTATTGCTATGTAGTTTTTTTATTGTCTGGGTATATCACAGTTTGTTTACTCATTCACCTACTGAGGCAAACTTTGTTTGCTTTGAGCAATTATGAAAAAAATACATACATACTATAAATATTCATATACAAAAATAAAAATAATATGCCAATTAAAAAACCTTAAGGAATTGGATAAATTCCTGGATGCTTACAATCTACCTTGTTTGAACCAAGGTACAAATAAATAGGTTTTATAATGTTTGCATTTGTTTGGTAGAGTCCCTCTTACACTTTGTCCCATCCCCAAGAGGTGTGCCACACACTTTTAAGTGGGAGCATACCCATTCCTCTCACTCTTTCCCTGTCTCCCCTCCCTCATTTTCTCCCCCTACCCCGAATTGATTTGAGTTTTTGTCTTATGTAGGCATGTATTAGATCATCTATTGACTTTATATTCATACTGAATGCATTGGATTCATGCTTCTCCATTCTTATGATACTTTACAAAGAGGAATATGGTTCAACTCCTTCCAGGTTAATACAAGAGATGTAAAATCTCCATCTTTTTTTAAGGCTTAATAGTATTCCATGGCATACATATAACATAGTTTGTTAATCCATTCTTGGGTTGGTGGGCACTTAGGTTGTTTCCACATCTAGGCAATTATAAATTGAGCTGCAATAAATAATCTAGTGCAAATGTCCTTATGATAAAAGGATTTATTTTTTCTTCTGGGTAGATGTTTAGCAATGGGATTGCAGGATCAAATGGGAGGTCTAATTTGAGTTTTTTACAGTTCTCCGTAGTTCTTTCTGAAGAGGTGTATTAGCTTGTGGTTCCATCAATAAGTGTAAAAGTGTTCCCTTCTCTCCACATCCATGCCAGCATCTCCAGCTTTCAGACTGTGTGATGTGGGCTATTCTCACTGGGGTTAGGTGATATCACAGGATTGTTTTGCTTAGCATTTCTCTGATAATTAGGGACAATGAGCATTTTTTTCAAATAGTTGTTAGCCATTCATGTATCTTCCTTGAAGAAAATTCTGTTCTTGTCTCTTACCCAGTGGTAGATGGGATTATTTGCTTTTTTTTGGTTGATTAATTTGAGTTCTCTGTACATTCTAGTTATCAACCTTTTTTCAGATTCATACAATGCAAACATCTTTTCCTGTTCTGAGTTGTCTTTTTGCTTTACCTTAGCTGTGCAAAATCCTTTCAGCTTAATTAAGTTTGATTTGTTTCTTTGTCATTGTTGTTTCAATTGCCACTTCAGTCTTTCATAAAGTCTTTCCCCAGGTTGACATCATTAAGATATTTTCTAACATTTTCTTCTAAGATTTTTATAGTTTCATGTCTTAGATTTAAGTCTTTTATCTATCTTGAGTCAAGTATGTTCCAGTGAGGACCTGCCAATAGTATCCTTTTAAAGGACAAAGCTAGAAAAACATCATAGACCAGGAGATCAATGTCTCTTTGAGCCAGGCCAATGTTGTGGCACCACAGTCCAGGTGTCTAAGTGAGGCTGTGTCCCATAAATGTAATATAGATTGACAAAAAATAACACATATCAGAAAAGAAGAAAAAATAATAATATCTGTATTTAACAAAACTTGAAAATAAAATTATGTAATATGTAAAATAAAGGGGTATATCTTAGTTGTTATTTGCAAAATTTATGTGGGAAAGATATGAAAAGTAAAAAAATCTTTACAAAAAGAGAGAGAAGAAAAGTGGGAAGGAAAGAAGGAATAAAAGGGATAGCAAGACCATAGCAAGAATGGAGTCTTTATTATTAGAGACAGTAAAAATGGAAAAATATAAACACAAGAAAACAAAGCAAACAAAGAGGAAACAAAAACCCTAAGGAAAATAGTTGGTGGAAAAAAACCCCAGAAAACTATAGCAAAAACGGAGCCTGTTACTATTAAAGAAAGAAACAATGAAAAATTTTGCATACAAAAATCAAGCAGAAAATACTTAAGGGGGAAAAATTGGAAAAAAAAGGAAAAATGTATATTGTATTATAACTGGACAACAAGTTATGTTTTGGGGTTAGGAGATGCTAATCATGATGCTGATACAGCTGTAAGGTGAGGTCTGAAATTCACTATCTAGTTACTGAGGCAATCTGGTCCCATCTTCTTGATTTATTTTCCCTCAATTCCTGCAAGAATTGGGAGCCTGAAGCTCTAGTCAGTCTACTTAAGTATGCCTTCACCTTTCCAATCAGTGCCCCTTGGCTACTAAAGGCTTCCCTGAAAGTAAGTTTTGCTTGACTCTCTCAAAGGTGGCTGCCTAGCTCAGCCAGGCACATTACAACCAGCTTGGCATTGGGACCCTATAGGCTGTTCTGGACAGCTCTGTCACAATAGTGATGTCCTGCCAGCAGCTGAATGAGGGCTCTGCTACACCTTCACTCAGTAGCTAAATCCTGGCTACTGGACCTGGACACTGTTTAAGATCACTCACTCACCCAAGCTCTCCCAAGGTAGCTCAAAAAAAAAAAAAAAAAAAAACCAAAAAACATGCTGGACTGCCCTTCACTGTCTGAAACCTACTGCCAAACCGGCTGGCCTTCGCTGGCACACAAGCACTCACCTTCTGTGCTAGTTCTCCTCTGATCCCTACCTATTCATTGGCTCCTGGAATCTCCTATCACTTCCTTGCTCTCTCAAAGCAATGCCTGTGGGCCAGGCACTCCAGCTAGAGGCTGCTGGAGACTTTTCTGCCCAACCTCACCATGAGCAGCTGGTGATATCTCTAGACTGCTTCTTCCCAGGTACTTCTATTTCACTTTATATGTAGATGAATTATTAACTTTATTCTTATCACTTCTCATAATTATGTCATACTTACAGTTTCAAAGTTTAGTATTAACTTCCATATTTATACATTTAATAAGAATTTCACATGTCTTGCTTTTGGCTGAAGTAGTTCGGCATTAGCTTATAACAAAAGGTAACAAATCTGTCAGTATTTTAATAGCAACTGATTTTAGATTGTTTTCACTTAAAAGAGCTTAGTTTACACCTGGTGTGTGCATTTGTGCAACACCTTATCAACAGAATGGTGAGTAAGGATCTGTGTGGCTGATTTTTTGTTTTTGTTTTTGGAAAGGTATGTTAATGTAATACCACTTTGAGACAATTCTATGGGATTGGCTATTTTTCTTTCCCATTAACCTTTGAATGAAAAATATATAGCTATTTTAATTAGAATAAACTGTATTTCTGGGCTCACCTCAGACCTTCTGAATCAGGATCTCTGAAAGTAAGGCCTAATATTTTGCATATTATTAATAAAATATATCCCTGGGTAATGCTTATGATCAGTCAGGTTTGGAAGCCATGAGTTTAGTACAAAGAAAGAAAAGTTACTGAAAATTTCCTATGGCCATAAACCCAGAACCTGTGTCATCTCTGGAAGCTACTATGGGTTTCCATCCTGACCTACTTAGACCCTTAGTACAATTCTGTCTGAATTCCTAGGAAACCTCCTCTGACCCCTAAATTCGCATTTGATATGTTTTGGCAAGAGTCTTTAAGAGAGTCTTGTGTCTGTGTGGAGCCAGATTCATGCTTCACAGGGCTTCAGGTTTCCTAAAATGACCCCAGCTTCCATCAGAACAGATCATGGTTAGAACATAATATTATTGGCTGATATGGTTGCTGTGATGCCAAAGCTTCCTACTGTTTTTCTAGACACTGGGTCCCTGGAAAAAAGTAGATTTATGGCATACCAGGAAATTCCAGAGTAGAGAATAGAGAAAACTGAGTATTTTCGGTAAATTCATCCAAAATTTATTAAAACCTTTCTATCTCAGGCATATGATTTAAAGAATGACTAAAAGTCAAGAAAACAGACAACAGTGGTGTAAAGAGTGCCTTAAGATAGCAATAAAAAAGCAAAGCATAGGGGAAAAAGTGTTAAGTAAAAGTGCTATCTTTTGGGCCTTAAATCTTAAATTGATGAAAAATCATAAAAATAATTTTTATGATTATTTTGTGATTAGGTAGTTATTACTTATTAGTGAAATTAGATAAGGCTATATCCTTAAAAACAGCAAGAAAGATTGGTACAAACCTTTAATTTAAGACTTAAACTGGGCATGGAATGGCTGTGAACCACATTTTGGAGAAATGACTAAGAAGACTTTAGTAAATTTATTAGTAGCTGCCATGAAGGCAGAAATCTGTCCCTTAATTTAGGTCCTGGGTAGTACTAGATGTATTTAGTTTGAATTACGTAGAAAACGTATTTTAGGGAAATAATTAAATGTTTTATTTACTATTTCCATGTGTTTGTGTGTGTGTGTGTGTGTATACAAAATGTAGGCTCAATTAACTTATTGAGACTAGGAAAAAGCCATATATGTGTGTATCAGAGAACTTGTTAAATTTACTAAAATTTGAGTTTTATTTTTTGGCTATTTGGTAAAGATAAGCCCATCTTTATAAGAATCAAAGTAACTTACTCTAAAATCATTGTAAATGGAGGAGCCAAGATGAAGGGTGAAAGAAGAATTTAGAATCACTTAGGAGGAAAGGGAGGGTCGACAAAAGATATCTGTAAGTCATTTGGCAGTGACCAAGAAACACAAGGTGAGAAGAAAGATCAAGGACCACAGAAGAATTGAGGAAAAACTAGAGAGAAATGAGGCTGCGAGCACCAAGCACATAAGGGAGTGAAGTATGGGATGATGAGGGCTACTTTCAAGCTACTGTTGACTTGGTATGGTTGTTTGGCAAGAGAAACAGAGAAATTCATAAAATAACACACCAATTGCAATGGAGAGCACTGGATGTGTCTAATTTATAATAAAAAATGTTACATGATGCTCCTAAAAAATTTGAACATATAAACTAATAATAATAAGCAAAGTATAAATCTATGAATTAATATAAAAGTTAAAATGACAATAAGATGTTAAGAAAAGAGTGTATTTAAATTCAAATATGGACCCCATATGAGTACTTTCCTAGGGAAAAAAAAAAGAGTTCTTTCATGAGTATTTTTGTTTTTATAATAGATGACAGGAAGAGAAGAGACTTAAGATTTTGATTCTAGACCAGAGCTCAGTAGAATGGTTAAAAGAACTTTCAAAACTGAAAAAGCTATATTTCTTCAGGCAGTCATTGTTTCCAGTTCATTGACTAAAGAGATATTTTTTTTCAGCCAATTGAAAATTTCTTTTATTTATTCCGGAGCATCTGTGAAATCACTTTCTCTTGAAAGACAGAAAAGCTTACCAGGATTGAGTTTAGAAGAGAGTTCATTTAAATGAAGTAGAGACTTCACTATTCTGTGTGTGTTTTCATATCAATTAAAAAAATGAGAAAGAGAATGTATGTTTGCTGTTTATTGTGTTTAAAAGGGCACTTTTATCTCTTGCTGATTTTCACAAATGAATAGCAGAGCTATTATGTTATAAAGTGGTAGTAATAATGGTAGTAGAGTCCTTAGCTGTAAGTACTCTTAGCTTTGTGAATTTAGGATTCTACCAGGAATGTGGTTATAGGGATGCCTTGAATTTGCCTGGTATAATAACTTTAAAGTGTCTTCATAACTTTATAGCTTTTTTGGGTATAGATTGAACATAAAATTTAAATTGTCTAAATATTACAAATGTAAATTGCATTCGATTTTGGTTGAAGCCCTAAAAATATATGGATAAGATAGAAGGCATGAAGTATACTCTCTGGCTTATGTCTCTGACTTTCTGGGAACATTTGTGGAGCGATTTAAAAGCAAGTACTTATAGATCTCATTTTCAGAAAGATAACATGCACATAAAAGCTATTTTAATCCTCTTTAGTATATGAAGTCCAAATATCTTAAATGCAGTAGGTTTAAAAAAAAAAAAGACTTCCTACTTTGAACCCAATAATTTTGACAAATTGGCTGAGTCTTGTTTTCCACGGAAATGATACATTTATCTATGATCCAAAAGGAAATCTGTTCCTTTCATTTCCAATGTGTGGTACAAATGTGTTTGGAGTATGTGTTATGTATTTATTTTTGAGAATGCTTATTACCGTGCCAATGTGTATGCCTTATATTAAATATGGGTGTTTCAGCAACAGATGTTTAAATTATACTTCTACTCTGTAGCAAGTAAAATCATTTTTGAGTGTCAAAATAAATAAATACAGCAGTTTCACTGATATCTCCCATCTAGAATCTAACCTGAAGAACCTTAATGTAGACACGAAAAGTTCAACATGTTTTTTGGCAAGTATTATAGGAAAGAATTACCTAATACACATAAAAGTAAGGCCTTAGCCAGTTTAAGCAGGATGAATACATGGGATATGAAGGGCATTTGGTGAGTGATAATTTGAAGCTGGAGAAAAATATTTTGAACAGAATGAGGGTAGATCACTGAAGATAGATTTTGTTTTTAAACATTGGCATCATTTTAATGGAATGATCTGTTTTAGTTGTAGCAATGTACATTCCTCTTTGCTAAAGGTTTTATATGCAAATGTTATTAAACTGGAGATATAAGTATAATTAATTCTCTATTGTTCCCCTGTGCATTATGTACTGAGGTATAATCTGTGGCCAGTTTTCACTTCTTGAATGTAATTGGTCCCAGAAATTGCTCACTATGGCCCTGGCCACTCTCTCCCCTGAGAATATGTTATGAACTATATTGGATAAATTGTTTACCAGTTATTTACTCTTGTGTTCCCTTCTAGACTAGGCAACTATAAGACTTTACTAATATAAATGCTTTTTTACTGAGGTTAGCAGTACTTACAGTTAGAACTGTCAGAAAATTAGTTTTCTTCAGCAGTTTCTTCTAATTTAATTCATGTATGGTTGCCATAATTAAGCTTGGGATTCAGTTATTAAAAGAAAAAGCCACAGAAACCTACTTGAGCTCTGCCTCCATCTTGTTATTCCCAAGAGGAAATTGGAGCCCTAGAGAGTGTTAGAAGTCAGGTATGTGTATAGGTGGGAAGATTCAGGGCTTAGTTCAATTTCTCTGGCAAAAATTGCCCCATTTCTTTTTGTTCACTGGCATTGGCAGTGCTTTATAGACATTTTTGTCTTTAGTAACTAGTAATATATGATAGGTGCAAATTTACAGGAGAATAGATCCTTCTTTCTTAAGTCAATGTAGATATGATTGTGGATTCTTTTCTCTTTGGATTGAGAGATGGGACATCAGATGCATGCAAACAAATAAATCGTTCTAAAAGACTTTTATAGTGACAATTTTCCCCATAACGGTTAAAATACATTTCATAGTATGTGCTGATGATGTGATCCCTCTCTCTTTATGATGAACTGTTATTGTGTAAATACATGTGTATGGGTAATATATTCATATATTTATTAATTCACTCAGTGGAATGTAAATCAGGAGAATGCATTTGGAAAATGTTATATAAGAGTAGTATTTTTAAAATTGTTGATGTCATTTGGAGTTGACAACCCAAATCTGGCTATCTGATGATCTTAAATAGATTAGGTCCTAGAAATTCTGACTAAATGATCTTTATCTATGTAGTATTAGATCCTAGAATTTCGAGTGGACAGCATCCAGTTGGTGTTAGGTAATCTGTGTTTTATTTTCAGGTCCAAATCTCTTCTCTGAAGGAGCATCAAATCTCCTTTGGTGGCCAGTGTATGAACAGTTCTTGATATTTCTCAGTTTCTGTATGTTTTTGTCTTTCAGAGTTCACCTTGTGTAAATGGTTCTCATTCACGCATCCCATGCCTTTTTGCTTCTTACTTTGAATTGTAGAGTTAATTAAGTTTCTTAACACTTCCTCCTGTGAGTCACTATGAAATTATCCCATCAAGGAAGTACTTTGTCCATTAAATATTTGGAAAGATATTTTGAGGTTAGGCAAATGTGGAAGCAATAAAATATATTCTGTTCTTTACCTATAATCACAATCATTTTATACCAGGAAGCTTTTGTCCTGTGAATGTAATCATTCAGTAGTAGTAGCTATGTGCTTCTGGCTGCCTGCTACTTGATAGGATATATGATTAAACTTTATCCTATTCTGCAGGGGAGTAGATTACATCCCTACATTCAATTAGCCATCTTCTAGTGTCTTAAGTATATAATGAGAGACCATAAGAGCAAGTGCAGAGACTTCAGGGCAAACTATAATTACAGCTATAAAAAACAATGATCTCGTACAGTTGGATAAAGACAATGCAAAAGCCTGCATTTGATATCCATTTTTGTCTTCAGTAACTAACTAGAGCCAGGATCAGTCACTTAACCTCTCTAATATTTTTTTCATCATGTGTACATTGAAAGGGTTGAATTTAAATAAACTTTAGGACGTTTTAGGTTCTTCTATTTCTAATATTCTATCATTCTTTGACACTAAATACCAAATTCTTATTTAATTGGATTTTTGACAATTATTTAAATATTAAAAAGTCTTACATAAGGAAAGTAATAACCTAGGAAATTGGATGATTTGTTACTGTAGTAGTCAACTATAGAATTGTACAAGATTCTGTTTTAAGGCTTGTGTTAAGGTTCTTAAGAGACACACAACAATTAGTTTATATATAGACACATACACACATACACATACATATACTTTATGTATATATGACATATATACATATACAAATGTAATAAACATATATGCACATGTGTATACTATAATAAGCAATCAGATCAAATGATTATGGGAGCTGAGAAGTCCAGACCCAGGAAAGCTGATGACATAGTTGGTTCAAGTCCAGAGGCCTGAGAACAGTGGAATCAATGGTATAGATCTCAGTCAGAGTCTGTATCTGGAGACAAGAGAAGAACAATGTCCCAGTTCAGAAACAAGCAGAGAGAGAGAATTCTTGCTTTTTATTATATTCAGGCCTTTAACGGTTTGGATAAGACTCACCCACATTTAGGAAGGGGATCATTTAAGACTCAATTTTCTAGTTCAAATGTTAATTTCACACAGAAATACCCTTACAGACACACTCAGAAATAGCATTTAACCAGTATCTGGACAGCTTGTTGCCCAGTTAGACTGACATATAAATTAATCATCATAAGACTGGAAGGCTCAACACTAAGTAAAATTTAGAAAAAGCGTCTTTTATCTACTTCACAAGATGACTATCAACTTTTTGTGTGTGTATGTGTGAGTCATTGGAAATCATAGTACTGCCAATATACTGAAATAAAGCCCTTAGGATGCTCTCAGATGTCAGAACACAAGGGAAGCAGCAGCTGATGATATTATGACTATTTATGGAAGTAAAATAGTTGAATAAAAACTAGAGACTGATGGGTGGTATGGTAAAAATAAAGATGGAGGAGGAAAAATTGTGTATAGATAAAAGTAATTTTTCTTAGCAAAAGGTTTTGGAAAATTATGAACCCAAAGGATAGAGCTAGGAAGACTTTTGAAATGAGATTCTGACATTCACTGGTTTTTCAGTCATTCATTGGTTTTCATTCATGTTTTTTCAGATAGTTAGCAATCATCCGTACCGCTGTCTTCTTCAAATTAGGGAGAGAAATGCATTATCATCTATTTTTGAAACTTGGTATTGTGTAGAGTCCTGGAAGAGAAGTCAAAACACCCATTCCAAGGCCTGGTGTTTTTCATCAAATGGGTGTATCACTTAATTTCTGTGTGTCTTAATCCTTAGAGATTTTTCTTTTCCTTTTTGCATGTTACTCTCTTAATTCTGAAGAGAATTCAGCCTTAATCTCTTAATTTTTATACTTCAAGTTATCATCTATAAAGTGGCAATAAATAACTTTCTACCTAAAAGACCAAACAAACTTAAGATATTATTTCTTTCCTTTATGACAGACTTTTTTGCTTGTTTACTTTAAATTTCTTGTAGCAAGAACAATTAGTGGAATGATGTTTACTTGCTCCTCATTGCATTTGTTCTATGTTAGCATAATAATTTAATTAGAAAGATAATGGAATTTAAAATAAATGAACTTTGCTTCATCTGAGGCTGAGTCAGGAAAGCCAATAGGCTGCTTCATATATTTTTCTCTGGAAATATCTAACTATGAAAAAAGTAACTATTTTTGAGCTACTTTCAGTATTAACTGTTTTGAGAAATCTATAATTTTTAGATCTAACCCTTTTTATAAAAGGTCCTGCAATGCTACTAAGGGAAGAAATGACACATTAAAATAAGGTTTAAAACCAGAAATGAAGAGGTAAGAAGGTCATTGAGAATACAGTGGAGGTATAGTAGAGAGACTGGTATAGAAATTAAGGTGCAAGTCCATCTTTCCTATTCCTTAAAACTGGCACAGTCATGGGACTTCCTTTGTCCAGCAAAATTTGGTGGAGTGGCTTCATAAGTCTTGTAAGTCTAGGCTTCAAGAGGCCCCCTACATTTTTGTTTTTCTTTAGCTCAAATCCAGGAGAAAAAATGAGTGTTCTTTTAAGCTACTGATTTTAAAGTGCTCCCTTATGTTCTAAAACCTCACTGATGTGAGAAGTAAATTCCTTTGGAACAAGGAGTGTGCCTTACTTATATTTAGGTTGTCAACACAGGGTTCACACATGCTCAAGTAGCATATTTTGTGAAAAATTTAATAAATATGGAAAAGTACAAAGAAAAATATAATATCTAGAATTAGCAAACATTTATTTTCATCCTTTCTTCTAATTTTAATATTAAAATAATGCCCTTTTGTTTTTTCCCCAGAGTCAACCACTATCATGAATTTAGATGTATCTTTATGGTTCATGTTTTTATACTTTTACTATTTTTATGTATTCATAAACTGTATAACTGTACTTTCTGCATATTACAAATACTGGTGTGGATGTTAATATGCTTTGTGTATTATTCCATAACTTGCTTTTTATTTGGTATTGTTTTTGTGATCTATGTATGTTGATATTCTAGGATTTAGGTCATTTATTTTATTAGATATATAGAATTCATTGATATGAAGTTAATTTATCTCTTCCCCTGATGATAAATATTTTGGATGTTTTCAGAATTTTTTTTAAAGCAAATAAGACTGTAGGGAACATTCTTTACTTATCTAGAAAAGATTCTTTTAAAAATTTTATTTAGATTAATATGTGGGTACATATGATTAGATTACATTGTTTGCATTTGTAAGGTAAAGTCTGAGTTGTAGTTGTGTCCTTCACTGAAGAAGTGTGCCATATACCCATACATTGTACCCATTAGGGGGAACTTACTGAGCCCCCTTCCCTTCTTCCTCCTTGAATTAATTAAGTTTTTCTTTCATGTGGGCCTATAATTGTTTATCTGCTAGTTTCAATTTAGTATTGAGTACATGAGATGATTACTTTTCCTTTCTTATGATACTTAGGAGAATATTCTCCAAATCCTTTTAGGTTGTTAGGAAAGATACAGAATCTACATCTTTGTTATGGTTGGATAGTATTCCATGGTATACATATATCACAGTTTATTAATCTTACAAATCAATAAGAAAAGAGCAAACAGTAACATTAATCACTAGGCAAGAGACATGAACAGAATCTTTCCTTATAAGAACAGATGAATGGCCAACAAACAAATGAAAAACCATCCCTAATAACCAGAGGAGTGCAAATCAAAACTCCTTTGAAATATCCCCTAACCCCAGTGACAATGGCCCACATCACAGCATTCTAAAGCAGCAGATGCTGGTTTGGGTGTGGAGAGAAGGGAACACTCACGCCCTGTTGGTGGGACTACAAACTAGTACAGCCTCTATGGCTAGAAGTCTGGAAACTCCTCAAAGAACTAAAATTATACCTTCCATTTGATCTTACAATCCCATTACTAGGTATGTACCCAAAAGAAAAAATTCACTTTACCATAAGGAAATTTATACTCAAATGTTTACATGAGCTCAATTCACAATCACAAAGATGTGAAAACAACCCACGTGCCCATCAACCTATGAACATACGGAGAAGACTCTTGTCTGGGATATATGTATAGGAGTTTCTCTGTGTATGTATTTATAATTAGAATTGCTGGACCATATGGTATTTAATTATCAACTTTACTAGAAATGGCCAGATTGCTCTCTAAAGTGATTTTACTGATTTATATTCATTCCTACCTGAAATTTATGAGATTTTTTATTCCCTTATGTACTTATCAAATGTTGATAGGCTTGTTAGTTTGTGCTAATGTAATGAGTGTATGAAATAATACATGTGTTATTTTATTTTACATTATTTCCAATTATTAGTGAGGTCAAGCAACTTTCCAGATAAATATTTTCCTGATATATATATCTTTGGGCTCTTTTGTTCATTGGCTTATTTTCATTTGGGTTATTTTCCTTTTTCTTTCTTGAAATTCTTTATTCTGAAATTTTTTGCTACATATATTGCAAATAGTTTCTCCTTGTCAATGTCTGCTCTTAATTTTTAATCAGACTTTAGTAGGACGATTTTGAGATGGCTTACAATGATCCTTCTTGGTATGGAGGACCTTGTGTAGTATTTTCCCCTTGAATGTGTACTATACTTATTCACTTCTGAAAGGATGGGATGTCACTTCTGAAAGTAGGCAATAAAACAACTGTGGCTTCCATCTTGGGTTCTCTCGTCTTCTCATATGCCTGCACCTTTTACTTGCTTTGGTGGAAGCTGCGTCCTCTATAGCCCTATGCAGGAACACATGTGGTAAGAAACTGAAGTTTCCTGTCAAACAGCCATGTGAATGAACTTGGAAGCAGATCATCCAGCGACAGTTGAATCTTTAGAGACTGTAGTCTGGCCAAAACCTTGCCTGCAAACTTATGAAAAACCCTAAGCCAGAATTTGGAGCTAAGCTTTCCAAGATTTCTGACCCTTAGAAAATGAGAGACAGAAAAAATATTTCTGTTTAAACTAAAGTTTTGGGATTAATGTCTTAAGAAGCAATAGATAAGTAATATAGTATCTTTTTGTCATGAGAATTAAAAATTTTGGTGTGATGAAAGAAATCAGTATCTAATTTATGATTTGGGGATTCTTTTGTTGTTAGATAAATTCTGGCCTTGACTTTGTCAAGGTATTTGTCTATATTTTCTTTGAAAGAATTTTTTCATAGATTTCTTTGTTATGTTGTATTTTCAGATTGCTTGTGGTCTAAAAAAGCTTGATATTTTTGTCAGATAATCTTGTTGAAATGTCATCAATGCTGAAATTATTTATTTAATGTCTTCTTGATAGATTCCCTTGAAGTTTCTATGTAAACAAAAAAGATCAGCAAATAATGACTATTTCGTATCTTCCATTCTGATATATTTTAGAGGTGAGCTTTATTGAGATGTATTTTACTTTTAAAAATTAATCAATTTTAAAGTTTTATCGAGATTTGATGTATGTGTATAGTGTACAATCATCATGACAATCATGATATTAGCATTTCTATAGCCCCCAAAAGATCTCTTGCTGTCCTTCGAAGTCAATTTCTTCTTTCTGCCTTGGCCTCTGGCAACTACTGATCTACTTTTTAACACAATAGGATTTTTTTTAACATAAAAATTATTTTATTATGGGAAGAACCCATAGTAAATATCTACCCTCACAAATTTTTAAGTTTACATTATAATATTGTTCACTATAAAGTGGTACAGCAGATCTGTCAAGCTTATTTATCATGTTTTATTGAAACTTAATGCCAGTTGATTATTAACTCCTCATTTCCTTTTCTACTCCCTGGAAACCAGTATTCTACTCTTTTGACTCTATGGATTGGATTGTTTTAGATAGGTTGAATTATTAGTATCTGTCATTGATTAGTTTATTTCACTTAGCATAATGTCCTCCAGGTTCATTCATGTTATATATTGCAGAGTTTTTGTCTAAGCCCAAATAATCTTCCATTTGGTGTATATACTATATTTTCTTTATCCATTTATCTGCTGATGGGCATTCAGGTTGTTCCTACAGTTTGTCTATTATTAAATGTAATAGTGCTGCAATGAACATAGGAGTGCTATTATCTCTTCAAAATCCTGATGGCTCAGTGAGTAGAGCTCTGGCCCCATATACCAAGGGTGGTGGGTTCAAACCCAGTCCCAGCCAAACTGCAACAAAAAAAA
>NW_003852488.1:5281266-5320177 GCF_000181295.1 Otolemur garnettii | reverse complement strand
TTTTGCATACATATCCAGAAATTAGATTACTGTATAATATGGTAGTTCTACTTTTAATTTTTTTAGGAACCTCCTCACTCTTTTCCATAGCAAATGCATGATTTTGCATTCTCACTGGCAATGTTCAAGGGTTACAATTTCTCCACATCCTCACCAATGCTTATTGTCTATTTTTTTTTTTTAAATAGCCATCCTTTTGATTTGCACATTCTTTGTGGTTAGTGACATTAAGCTTTTTTTTTCATATATTTGTTGATCATTTGGATATCCTTTACCCATTTATTAATCAAGATATTTGTTTCTTTGCTCTTGAGTTATAGAAGTTCCTTATATATATTTTAGATATTACCCATCCACAAGGTATACAGTTTACAAATATTTTCTCCTATTCTATGGGTTATCATTTCATTGTATTGATTCTCATTCATTGCTAGGTAGAAGCTTTTTAGTTTGCTATAGTCCCATCATTTTATTTTTTCTTGCCTGTGCTTTTGGTGTTATATCCATGAAATCACTGCCAAGACCAACGTCAAAAAGTATTTCCCCTATGTCTTCTAAAAGTTTTATAGTATCAGCTCTTACATTTCAGTATATAATTCATTTTAAGTTGATTTTTGTGTATGTTTTAAGGATTTTCACTTTCTCCATGTGGATATCCAGTTTTTCCAACACTATTTGTTGAAGAGATGATTCTTTCCTCATTGTGTATTCTTGGCACCCTTGTGGAAAATAGTTGACTGTATAGTCTTGTATTTAGATTCTCTATCCTGTTCTATAGGTCTATATGTCTGTCTTTATGCTGGTATCATACTGTTTTAATTACTGTAGCTTTGTGATATATTTTTAAATAAGGAAATGTGATACCTTTAGCTTTGTTCTTCTTTTATAAGATTGTATGTTGGTTATTTGGGGTCTTTTGTAGTTCTATATGAATTTTAGAATTTTTAAAATTTCTTTTAAAAATGCATTTGGGATTTTTATAGGGATTGCATTATAGATCACTTTGAGTGGTGGGGATATTTTAACAATATGTCTTTTAATTTATGAACATAGAGTATCTTTCCATTTACATGTGTTTTTTAAAATAATTTTCAGTATACCATTATTTCTCTTTTCTTCTTCTTCCTTTTTCTTTCTTTCTTTCTTTTTTTTTAATTTTAGATAGAGCATTACTCTATCACCTTGGGTAGAGTGATGTGGCATCATAGCTTGCAGCAACCTCAAACTCCTGGGTTCCAGCAATCCTCTTGCCTCAGCCACCCAAGTAGTGGGGACTATAGGTGTGTGCCACTATGCCTGGCTAGTTTTTCTGTTTTTAGTAAAGACAATGTCTCATTCTTGCTCAGCTGGTCTTGAACTCCTGAGCTCAGAGAATCCACCCATCCACCCACTTTAGCCTTCCTGAATGCTAGGATTAAAGGCATGAGCCACCATGCCTGGCTATTGTGTAACAGTATTTCATTTCCCTGATTAAATTTAATCCTGGTTATTTATTCTTTTTGGTGTTATTGTAGATGGAATCGTTCCCTTAATTTCCTGTTGAGATACTTGATTTTTGATTTGTAAAAATGCTATAATGAACATATGTATGTGTTTTTGTCTGACTTATTTTACTTAGCACAGTGTTCTGAGTTCCTCTTATCAAGTATATCAGTAGGTGTTTTTTTCTTACTGCTGATTAATATTCTGTTATCAGGACATACTGCTTCTGCTTATCTATAGAAGATTGGTGCTTGAATAGTTTGCAGTTGGTGGTGGTTATGAATTTGTCAAGTCTTTGCATGGACATACATTTTCTTGTTTACCAAAGAAATATCTAAGAATAGAAACATGGGTCAAATGGTAAATGGATGTTTTACTTTATAAAGTACTGCCAAACCATTCCCCAATATTGTTGTGCTATTTTGTATTCCCACCAAAAGTTTATTTCAGTTCCAATGTTTTATATCTTTGCCAAAATTTGATTTTTTCAGCTGTTTGAATTTTTTCCACTCTAATGCATGTGTAGGGGTATCTCATTGTGGTTCCATTTGCATTTCCCTAATCACTAAGAATGTTGTAGTATTATTTCTTGGCTTAAACATATATTTTTTAATTGGTAGATTGTCTATTTAAAGATATTGCCCACTTAAAAAAATTGAGTTGCTTATTACAAAGGTGGTCAGCCACACACACCTTGTGGGTATCCTCAATGCTTGGCAGGGATGAGAGAATAAAGAAAATAAAGACAAAGAAACAAATGGAAAAACATACTATGCTCATGCTGGGAAGAATCAACATTGTTAAAATGTCCATACTGCCCAAAGAAATTTACAAATTTAATTCAATCCCTATCAAAGCAGCAATGTCATACTTTAAAGGACTTGAAAAAATAGTACTTCATTTTATATGGAATCAAAAAAACCTCGAATAGTTAAGACATTACTTAGAAATATAAACAAATCAGGAGACATCACATAACCAGACTTCAGGCTATACTACAAATCTATAGTGTTCAAAATACCTTGGTACTGGCACAAAAATGGAGATGTAGATATATGGAACAGAAGAGAATTAGAGATGAATAAACCATATATCATCATTTGATCTTTGATAAGCCTAACAAAAACATACATTGGGGAAAAGATTCCCTATTTAACAAATGGTGCTTGGAGAACTGGCTAAAACTGGAAGACTAAAACTGGACTCTCACCTTTCACCACTAACAAAAATTGATTCTCAATGGATAAAAAAAATTTAAACTTAAGAGATGAAACTATAAAAACACTAGAAGAGAGTGAAAGGAAAACACTTGAAGAAATCGGTCTGGGAGAATATTTTATGAGGGAGACCCCTGGGCAATTGAAGCAACACCAAAAATATATTACTGGAATCTAATCAAACTAAAAAGCTTCTGCATAGCCAAGAACACAGTAGGTAAAGCAAGCAAACAGCCCTCAGAATGGGAGAAGATAATTGCAGGTTATTTTTCTGACAAAGATTTGATAACTAGAATCTACACGGAACTCAAATTAATCAATAGAAAGAGAAAAACAATCCCATTTCTTTGTGGGCAAGAGACTTAAACAGAAACTTCTCTGAAGATGATAGGTGAATGACCAACAAACAGGAAAAAATGATCATCATCTTTGATCATCAGAGAAATGCAAATCAAAACTACTTGAGATATCATCTAACTCCAGTAAGATTAGCCCACATCACAAAATCCCCAAACTATAGATGTTGGTGTGGATGTGGAGAGAAGGGAACACTTCTACACTGCTGGTGGGATTGCAAACAAATACAGCCTTTTGGAAAGAAGTATGGAGAATTCTCAATGAACTAAAAGTTGACCTACCATTTGATCCTGCAATTCCATTTCTAGTTATCTATCAAGATAAAAATCATTTTACAACAAAGACATTTGGACCAGAATGTTTCCTACAGCCCAGTTCATAATTGCCAAGTTGTGGATGCAGCTCAAATGTCCATCAACCCATGAATGGATTAACAAATTGTAGTAAATGTATACCATGGAATACTGTGCAGCCATAAATAAGATGGAGACTTTATAACTTTTATGTTTACCTGGATGGAGCTGAAGCATACTCTTCTTAGTAATGTATCTCAATAATGGAAAATAAAGTATCCAATGTGCTCAATACTACTATGAACTCATTATATAATAACTTACACATTCATACTAATGATAAAACACAAATATAGTCCAGAAAGAGGGAGACAAGAGGAGAGAGAGGGGAGGGGAGGGGAGGGGAAGAGTAAGTGGTGGGAGAGTATTTGGTGGGATCTCACCTAATGTGCACAATGCAAGGGTACATTTCAAAGCAACTAAGAGTATATTATAAATGTCTTACCACAAAAAAATAATTAAGTGAAGTGATGGTTATGTTAATTAGTTTGATTTAAGTATTTCACATTGTATATCAAATCATCACATTGTACCCTAAAAATGTATACAATCATGATTTAATAAAAACAAAAGAAATTGGGGTATTTATTATTACAGAAACTCCTATCATCTTTAGGGTTTATTAATTCTCGTAAATTGTGATAAGTTGCTAATTTATCAGTGTTCAGAGAAAGACCTTAATCAAAACTCCAGGTATTTGTCTCTCCAAAGTGCTAAGATCTAAGTGGATAATGGTAGGGTTGAAAATGCCTGCTCAAATGATATTAAACATTTTATAATAATTTACTTACTTATTTACATATGTGTACTCCAATAGATTGGAATAAAACATACAAAACTATTTATCTCTGTGTCCAATACATTCTAGCTCAACAAATGTCAGTTGAATTGATTAAAATATAATTAAATTAAAGCAACAACAACAAAAAAGGGCAAAGACACAGAGTAGGAGTTAAAAGACTGGGCCTAGGAGGACCTTCTCCACCTTATGTAAAGAATGGTAAAGTCACTTTGCTGTAGGTTAACTGAGTATTTATGACATACATTAATACCAAATTAGTGAGTCAATGAACAAACAAAAACTGTGCTATACATCATCATTCTTGCAGTGTTTCCAATTTCAACTAAGCTACTTTGTAACTAACTTTTGTAACTTCTTGCATTCTATTCTTTGTTATCTATAAACTCAGAGAATGAGATATGGTTTAAAGAACAAGGAAATAGACTTGAGAGATGTGAGAGCAAACAACAGGTGTTACCACACACACACAGCAACCAAAAGAGGGTATGAAGTCTCAAGATCTCTGCAGGCAGATAGGCTAAAGCTCTAGCCATGTTGGGAATGGAGGAGAAAGAAGCTATTTTTCTTACCTTGACTCCGAGAGATTGTATCTCTTCTACAGAAAGCCAGTTGCAGTGTACTATTCCCATTTCCTAGCAGTGGCTCTTGAAGTCCTCTGAGACCTCTATACAGGCCCTGAGGAGGGGGGAAGGTCAGGCCTCAGCAAGTCATTTCTTGTCTTCTTTTCCAAGGCCTGTGCTGTAGTATTCAACAGATGTTAGGAGCTCCCAATATGTATTGTGGTCTCCCTGTGTACATACTCTCTTCAGTATCCACCTCTTTTGTCTTCCCTTTGTTCCTTTATTCATAATCTGCATTCCCTAACCTACACTTAACATAAAGTTTTCATAAAACATTTAATTTATGTATGCTTAAAGAGGGCGCTTTCCTCTGCCTCTCCTTCCTCCATCTGGTCCTCCCATATCTCCACCCACAGCTTGTATTCTCACTATTGCGTTGTGAGAGGTTTTTATATTTTATGTTTACATGTCTTTTATCAAATATGTGCTTTATAAATATTTTCCCCAGCTCATGGATTGATTTTCCATTTTCTTAACAGCATTCTAATAGTGTCTTTTGAAGAGCAAAAAGTTTATTTTTGATGTGATCTAATTTATCAAACATTTACAATTGTGCTTGTTGTATCCTATGTAAAAAATCTTTGACTAATTGAAGTTTGCTAAGAATTCTCATTTGTCTTCTTCTGGAAGCTTTATAATTTCAGATATACTTAGGCCTGTATTTCATTTCAAGTTAATTTTTGTATGTGGTGTGAGGTACAGATTGAAGAGTATTTATTTATTTATGTTTTTTGCATTCAGATACTTGTGATAGTACCATTAGTTGAAAAGACTCATTTCTCCTTTGAATTGCCATGGTACTTACTGAAATTTGGTTGATCACAGAGATGTGGGCCTGTTTCTGGAATCCCTATTCTGCTTTATTGGTTTGAGATAAATGTATTTTTTTAAACCAACAAAGTATGAAAAGAAAATTAGAGAAATGACTCTAAGTATATAGTACTTTCATAGGTTAAAAAAATATTTATCTCTTTAGTCTTTCTGAAATCATAGTTATTTATAAGGTAAGAGGAGAATCTAACTTTATTTTCTTCTAAATGTTTATGTAATTGATGATGCCACTTACTGGTTATATTTCCATCTTATCTCAATTGTCACCTTAACATATGTGTGTGTGTATACATATATATCTCATAGTATACACACAAATAAAGTACATTTATTTCTGTTTTTAGTCTGTCAGTTTTATTTTGTTGCTCTAGTTTTCTATTCCTGCACAACCCTGCACTAATATGCTGTTTTCATGTGTATTACAGTTGTTCTGATTTATGGTAGAGAAAATCCTCTTTAAATATCCCTCCTTTTCAAAAATTTCCTGGCTATCATTTCACATGTACTCTTCCAACTGATCTTTTTGCATCTTGAAAAAAATATTGTGCTCCATGGTTTTGTTCCTTAGTATAGAATTGCTAACATTTTCCTTTCAAGAAAGGATATGATTGATTTTTTTCATCTTATGCACATTGAGAGAAAAGGACTCAACAGGCAATAAAGGAATCAAGCAGAACAGGTTTGGGCATGCCTTCACAGTGTAAACAAATCTGTCTACAGATGTGGTTCTGAAATAATGCATTTAATAATAATACACTGTAATTGATGTGGTGTCCTATGGCCTCTAGGCATCCAAAGAACTATAACTCAAAGTGTGTTTTCCAAAGCAAAGGGCAGAAGGATTTAATAAAGACCAGAACTGTAGAACAGCTTGATTTCCTCCATCTCCTACCATATGATTCAGTAACATTGTGTAAAGTGTAAAGTAAGTGAAACTGGAAGATGTATCAGATATCATTAGAATTCCCTGGTCATCTTATGAATATAGGAACTTCAGTATATATAGCTATGAATTGGTTTTCATTGATCCTTGATCATCAGTTCTCTAGTGATCGGTCTTAACACCAAAAGAAATTCTGATTGGTGCACTGAGTCTAAAATTTTCTGGTATTTAATCAAACCTTCAGCATTATTTATAGTAATCTTTTGGAACATGCTTTCTCTTGAGTGCTATGCTACTTAAAACAGAAGTGATTTCCCTGGATTAAGATTCCATGGTATTAAATACAGGTGTGTATCTTTCATCAGGATAGATATCTACCTTGGTACTAGATAGTCACCATGAAGCATCTGCTGATGTTATCTACTTCCAGACAAGGAGACAGTTGTGCTGTGCCTATGGTAGGTTCTAATGTTATTTGGACCTATTGCAGTAAGAGAAGGACTTTGGGGAAGAGTGAAAATGGGTGTGCATGAAAGGTTACAGAGTCAGAAGTATCAGAATAACTTACAAACTCCAAATAAAGTCTTGGTCCAGGAAGAGATTTTTTTTTTTTTTTTGCTTTACCTATCATTAACTGTTTTCCACTTAGCAGCATTATCTGCATAGCATATTTTAAATATCAGAGTAATATTTTATTTTATCCTTAATAAATGTCTTCCTATTTAATTATTCCTAATATTTTGCTCTTTAAAAAATTAATGATTATATTAAAATGTATTATTAAATTGCTAACTAGTGTTTTGTAATTTTTAGTCTTACTAGCAGACACTATATGAAACTGTCACTTTTATTATAACATCAACATCAGATTTAAATGAGTATTTCAATTTAATCAAGAAATATTTATTTTATTTTATATTTTTATTGCTATGAAGTTTAAGCATATTCATTATTCTTGTCACTTGTATTTTCACTTTTGTGCAAGCTATTACCTGAAGAGGTATTATTTAATCTATTATAGATTTAGAAGAATGGATGAGAGTTTACAAGATGAAGAAGAGAGAAAGGATATTCCTAGCAGAGAGTGCAGTCCGTGAAAAGTCCAGAGATGTGCATAAAATATAAGGAAAAAGTAGCAAGGAATACAGTATTCTAGATCATATCTTGGTATTTGTGGTTTTCTTACTGTTTTGTAGAAACTCCTTATGTAACAAAGATACTAATCTTTTATATTTTAGCTACTGCACAATCTTCTCCATCTGTTTTTTCTTCTTCAATTTTTCATGAAAGATTTATGGGCCCAAAACGATACTATGTGAAATAGAAGTAATTTTATTTATTAATTTATTTTGCAGTACTTTTTGATGATGTATTATTTCTGGAACAAATTTTTGTCTGTAAAGATATAGCAGTGTGCAGACCAGACCAAATCCCTGAGTTTGAAGTGCTTACAGTCTAGAGACAGAAAGAGAGCAAAAAAAAAAAAAAATAAAATAAAAAAAAATACACAATATGTCACATGGTGGCATGTAAGTAAATGTCACAAAGAAAAATTAATTAGGATATGGAACCATGTTGGTGGAGCATAGTGAATGAGGGGAGACTGGAAGTTGATGTGTTCAGAGAGAAAGAGAGTGGCTAAACTAAATGAACTAAAACCTTATAGGCAAGGATTGGTTATTACTAAGTGTCAAAGCCACTGGAGGGTCCTAAGCAGAGGAATCATATGATTTCTCTTACATGATAAAAAGATCACTCTTGCTGCTGTGTGGGGAATAGATTTCAGGGAAATTTAGGGTAGAAGCTTCCTATTTCAATAGTCCAAGAGAAGAGATTCTAAATTTGTCTGGGGTAGTGGAAGTAGTAAGAAGCGGTTAAGCAGAGTGTGTTGGCTTACACCTGTAGTCCCAGCTACTTGGGAGGCTGAGGCAGAGGATCATTTGAGTCCAGGAGCCCAGGTGTTCAAGATAGTAGTATGTATGATTGTACCTGTGAATAACCACTGCACTCCAGCCTGGGCAAAATAGTGAAACTTTATCTCTAAAAAACTAAAAACAATAAAAAGGAAGTGGTCATATTTGTTTATTTCAAAGGCAGAAGTGAAGGTATTTGTTCCTGGTTTAGATGTGGTGTAAGAGAGAAAAAAAAGTGTTAGGAATAATTACACTATTTGGGAGAAACTAGTAATTAATTCAAAGAATGGATTTGCCTTTCATTGGAATGAGGAAAACATCCCTACTAGCGCATTTGTGGTGTTGGGGAAGGAAGAGTTTGGCCTTGGATATGCACATTATACTTTAGATGCTTATTGGATATCACAGGAGGTGTCAACTGGAGAATGAAATGAGTCTGAAGTTCAAGGGAAAGGTCCAGACTGGAGACTGTTCACATATTGATGGTATAAAAAGGCATTGGCCTGGATGAGATCACCTGAAGACTCAGAAGTTCAAGAACTCTGTATGTGTGTGTGGGTGTGTTTATTAAGTAAATAATTAACTAAACAATTGGAAAAAGCCATATAGAAAATAATTTGCTCCCTATTAAATTGATTAATATTTCTACAATTCAAGATGGACACATTTAGTTATGTTAAGCAACTATAGAATTAGTCTACAGACTTCTAGAATGACTTTAGAGATTATTGTTTTATAGTTAAGGAAATTAAATTCCAGGAAGACCTTACTCAAGGTCACAGTGTAGAATGTGGCAGAATAGCATGGCTTCTTCTTTATGCATTTAATTTCTCTTGGATATTTTAATATTTGTAGTTATATGTGATATATGTAACAAAGAATAATTTTAAAGGAAAATACAATATTACTTACTATTTCAGTTCTATGTTGTATAGGAGCCAGTCTCTAAATAGCAACCATAATTTGTATTCATTACTAGATCCTTCAACTGGGTTCCTAACCAATTTCTTTTATTTGTCCATTATTACCTCCTACATGTGTCATGATCAAGTCACTTTTTCATTTTAAAAAATAATTGTATATCTGTGATAGAAAATATATTTTGTTCATTGTATTAGAAAGCAAAACTAAATATTGTAAAACCTCCATAGTTGACCACCTCCCTACGCTGACCACCTCCTTTAGGTGACTTCATTTTCATATACCAGACATGTGCCACATGTATGTATGTATCATTACAGAAGCTTAGTTCCTTATGTTGACCACCTTTGTATGTTGACCAGTTTGTTACAGTCTATTAGGTGGTCCACTTACAGATGTCTATTGTATATATAATGGATATCAATGTCCAGTTATTGTTAACATTGATAAATATTACTTTATATTACATTGCAAAAATATTACTTCACAAAAATCTGTACATAGTACAGAATGGTGTATTGGGCAACAAAATGTACTGCATATAATTAAGTCGGAGCTTGATGTTGGTATCAAACTGTTCAATTATTTTTCTGAGGAAAATTAAAATATTTTCTGTTTTGTCCTTATGTATAGATGGAAATGGGTTTCTATCTTCATATTTCTCTTATGTATAGATAGAAACGGGTCCTTATGTATAGATAGGATCAGGTTTCTATCTTCATATTTTTCTACAGCAACTTGTATTTTCACTCTCAAGGGAAAAGTAGTATGGGTATAAGCCTTCTAGCTTCCACTCTTTTCTCTCATTTCTCTGGAGGAAATCCCATGATCTGTGGTCCTTTTATTGGCTGTGGTTATAGTGCTTGTAAAATGCAAGCATTGCCTTTCTTTCTCCAGGTAGCAAAGAAATGGCTCTAGACTAGGAACATAGTGGGAGAATTACACATACCAGAAGTCATATTTTTGGATTAGTAATATTTTATCCCCTTCACATCCTATGTTTGTCTCACAAATTGGGGAATCCTTAGTCTAAGAACTGTGATTTATTATACTTAGAATCTTTTAATATTCCATTTTATCTGCTTATATGCCAAGTATCATCTTTCCATGATAATTCTGGAAGTGTGAGATTACCATGTAGTGGCTGGGCCAAAAGGCAAATCATCTCTCTGTGAGTCCTGGGGGAATATGGAGACTGCAAAATCCTTGGGTTGTTTCTTATTTGACAGACAATGAACTGAAAATCATTGGATTGGATTACAGAGAAAATCATGGCCACAAGAAAGATCTTCTTAATAAAAAGAGATTTTCTAAGTGTATTATGTATATAACATTGGCTTTCTTGACTTCTCCATGAAATATAAAAAATACTGATGGTAAGAAGTTGGCAGAAATTTTGTAGAGGAGTGGTAGGGGCAGAAGAGCAGAGAAGACAAAAGTTTTGGTAACATTTAATAGCAACATCTTCATGAAAAAGAGAAACTTTTCCTACTATTCCTTCATAGACACATAATTTCATATCACCTCTACTTGAAAAAAATATTACTCAAGTTGGGTTTGATAGTGGTTGATAGTGACAAGAATGTTCTTTATAATTTGTGTGGTTTTGAGTTATGAGGACACAGAAAATATTTTGAATATTTTCTTGAGTTAGGGAATTATCTTTATTGTTTTTGCATTCTTATTACTTGAAAATGTCAAATATAAGGCCTAAGCTATACTGTTTTGTAGTACCAATAAGAATGTGAATAGTTTGCCTAGGAAAAAGCAAGTTGTTATTTTACTTTATGGTTCTCTACCTCAAAACATAGAGGTTGATCATTCCTATATAGAATGTAGACTTTGAAAACTAGAAAGAGGTTTTTGTGTCTATCCTCTTCATGTTTGATTGTTGACTTTGATGGGTTGTCCCTTGGAAGTGCTGAGCAGGTAGTAATGCCCAGAGAGAAGATGTCTCTTCATTGGAGAAAGCCCTCTAAACTTCAGTATATTATGTCTATAAGGGTGCTCTGTTCTCCTTTTGTGGAACCACTTCACAGCTTTTCTCTGAAAGGTCATTTCTCTCTCCAATATAGAATAGATTGTGTAGCATGGCAAATAATTGTAAAAAGTTTTAGTAATGTTGAGATGAGCTTAAGAGTACACATGCAACAGAACTTCCTATGGAAACTCAAGATTTTTAATTTGCTTGAGCTAGTACTTTTTTTCTCTGAAAGGAGATTAGCATTCAGGAAAGGATTTGCCTTATCTGAGGACTCAAAACTAGGTAAAACTATCTAAAAATGTAACATTACATATTATTATTTTGGAAGAATTTTCTTATTATTGTAGTTATTGGCTATGAAGTAGTGTAATAGTTTAAATGACTTATTAGGTGGTGCCAGGGAGCCAAAAAGGAAAAAAAAATGATCAGGGTAAAGAAAAGGTTATGGCCAGAAAATGAAGTAAAAAAATCAAAACCTAAACAGAGTTATTTTCTGGTTTTGATAATAGCAGGAAAAATGAGACATGGATCCAAATTTTAAAAATAATATTTTAATAGTTATTCGTTATGTCTTATGAGTACTTTCAATTCCTTACACATCAAGCAGCTGTTATTTTGTTTGAATACATGTAAATTGAGTTTTGGACATTTATTATATTTGCTTTTGTTACTTGTAAGTTTCATATAATGCACTTTGATATGATTTAATGAAAATAAATTATGTGAATGAATGTTGTTGTAAAATCTTGCATTCTTTGGAAGAAGACTGCATTCTGAAGACAGGGTTATAGATATAGGCTGTTACCTAAATATTCATTGTTATTAAAAATTGGATTTATGATTGATACATAGCCTTACTTTAGTACTTTGTTGGGGACAAGTTTGATAAAAGTGTTTACTTACTATTGAGGTATGTGAATGTGGAAAAATTACATATTTTCCATTTTAAAAGCGCTTAAGTATAGATTTTTTTCTTTTGTATTTATGTCTACAGTACCAAAAAGAACTCCGTTTTATTTTTAGAGTTTAGGACATTCTGGGAGCTTGGTTATCATCAAGGGAAACTTAAGGGTGCTGATGTTATAAAAGAGTAAAAATTTATCTCATTTTCTATAAGATAAGTAATATAATTTTACATGACTAGATATATAACTTTTAATGACTATGAAGTTTTAAACACAGCATTATTTGACACTTGTTTGTGAGTTTTGGTATATTTTTCTAAAGAAGTGGATAATTTTATGAATTTTTTTAGGTTTTTAATATTCTTCTCCTTATTTAATTTTGGCTAAGAAAGCAGTACCTTTTAATTATGTGGAATGAATTCTATCATTGCTATGGAAAAGTGGCATACATTGTCATTCCAAAACCATGGAATGTTGGAGTTAAAGAGTTTTCTGAATAGAAGAAAGTTTGACAAAATTTGTATAAATTAATCAATTATTGTAATATAGTTTTCAAACTTAAGATGTCGGATTTTAAATTTTTTTTTACTGTAAAACCAGTTTTAAACTGCACTCATTAGCAGAGTAGATTGTTAAGAATGATTAGTATTTAATTAATTTATTTTCACTTATTTAGCAACTGTATGCTGACTATCAGATACACAGTACTATACTAGGAACTAAGTATATAGTGGTAAATAAAACATATTTTCTATTCTCATGTAATTTAGATTTGGAAGAGTTTCAGATAAAAATGTTTGCTCCACTTTCATTTTCCCAAATGCTCATATATATTCAAAGTCACTTAACATTGAGGCTTGGATGGCAGCAGGAAATAATTACAAAGAGGAATGACTTTGAACTCAGATCTGGGTTTGTAGGCTAGCTATATTATTCACTGTCTTCTGATATGAGCAAATGGATATGTTTTTATTTCAAATGGAAAATTTTCAGCCCAAGATTATTACATGCATTGAATGAAATGAACCTGATTGAAGGATGTAGTATTGTGAGTGGCTCCAGAGTTGCTGAAGCAGTAGTTCACTATAATCAGAAGGTTCTGGATGCTGATGGTAACCACTTGGAGCACCTCTTATAACTGCAGAAGTCAAATGTGACTTGTATTCATCATTTGTTATTGGTATAGATTATTATAATTTTAATACAGTTTTTTCCTTTCTTAAAATGTGTATTCATTTTTGGGTACCTTTTCTATATACATATTCTATTATTAATATTATATTGTTATATTGTTAATAATATGTCTGAATTAATTAATAGTAATATTTCTATTTATTTTATATTCTACTATTAGTTATATGTTGTGCAGTAGATGTTCATAGATATGAATTCTATTACTGTTTTTGGGGAAAACCATGGTCTAGAAGTGAAATTCGGTTGAGAGCCTGGGGGAAAGTTCTCTTCCTAAAGACTGTATGTACTTTTCAGCAGTAGTCTCAAACCTTTTTTGGTACCAGAGACCAGTTTCACAGAAGACAGTTTTTTCATGGTCTGGGGAGTAGGGGAGATGATTTCAGGATGGTTTAGTGCATTACACTTATTGCACACTTTATTTTTATTATTATTACATTGTAACATATAATTAAATAATTATGCAACTCAGCATAATGCAGACTCAATGGGAACCCTAAGCTTGTTTTCCTGGAGATAGTTGGTCCCATCTGGGGGTGATGGCAAACAGACACAAATGAAGAGTATTGCTATGTGTCCAGTCTATTCCATAGTTTCATTTTGGTTGCTGTCACTGCAGAAAATCCTGCTTTGGGGTGTTGGGAATGGAAGCAGGCTTTTCAGTGCCTATGTGGCAATCTCAGGGCATTCTCCCTTGACTTTAATCCAGAATGTATGTAGAGGTGAAGTTGTCTCCAGCACACTTTTAAGGCCACCATCATTTGATTGTCTTCTAGCATGGACAAAGTTGATTCACCTGGCTTATTCACGAATGCATTATGGATTCATTCTTTCCCAGTTTGGGGGTCTCTTGTGGTTGGGAAATAATGCTCAAATTCTTTTGAGTGTTGAGATACAATAGCTGGGAGGAAGAAGGCCCTGACTCAGTCTGTTTTAAAATTTCTGGTAATTTTTGAAACATATCAAAAGTTCGAAGGTTGACTCATCATCCCCCTAATTGCAGTTTGGCTTTGAATGCAGTGATTTTACCTGCTGAACTGAACACAGTTGTCATTATTCCCTAAAGTGACAGATTGAGTTCATTGAGCAGGTTGATTATGTCACACAAGGAAGCAAGTTCCATGACCCATTCTGTGTCACTGAAATGTGCTGCCAGTGGTGACTGTTTTTCTAAAAGAAATCTCTGAAGCAGCTCTTATAACTTAAAAACTTTGACTAGTGGTCTGTCTTTAGAAAGCCATCTCGCTTTTGTGTATAAATCATGTATACTCCATGTCCATCTCCTCACAGAGCTATGTGAACAGGCATGAGTTAAAGGCATGTACTTTAAAGTGGTTGATAATTTTAAGTACATCCAATAAAACATTATTTAGTTCAGGTGACATTTTTCAGCTTGCCAGCATTTCTCTAGAGATGACATAGGATGACTTAGACTCACATTCAGAAGCAACCATCTTGACCCAAGTAGTGAAACCAGAAAGTGGTCCAGTTATGGCAGCTGCTATGTCCATGCATATACCAACATATAATGACCAATTTAGTTTTCCTGATATGAAATCATTCAAAGACTCAAATAGTTCTGCAGCTGTGGTGTTGGTTGGCAACAGAAGTACATATAACATGTCTTTATGCACATTCTCCTGAAAAATATATCACACAAAAACAAGCATCACTGCTTTGTTGTCAACATTGTTAGACTGGTCAATCTGGATTGTGTACCACAGTGACTCATTGGACACAGAATGTGGTATCCATCACAATTAGAAACCCTGGCAAGGACCAAAATATATCAGATGCTAGCACTTGGCCAAAGAAAATGCTGGTTATATCAGCAGGAAAACAGAGGGATCATAAGCCAATACCCAAAGACCAAGCAGGGAGAGATGACATAGCTGAGGCCAGCACATATCTAGAGAATTATAACCCTTGCCTCTACTACCTGAGTGCTCAGATACCAGCTTGGGTGAAAGGGAGAGATAGGAGAGAACCCACAGCAGAGAGACATAGCCCTAAGGAGGAATTTCTATCCTGAATTAACCTGCATACCAAGTCCAAAGTGAGGGGGCTGCCTTGTGTAGTATAATGGTCTTGGTTCTGGAGTTAGCTTGCCTGGCTCAAGGGCTGCATTTGACCCTTACTAGCTGTGTAACTTGTAGAAGACAATTTCTTTGTTACAGGATTTAATACATTAATGTTGTTATCTGTTATGAAATGCTCAGAAAAGAGCTTGCTGCATGGTAAGCAGTCAGTGTCAGATTACCCCAAAGACATACAGGAAAAATGTTTTATAAAGGGAAGGTGGAATGTTTCAGTAAAGAAAGATTTTTCTGAAAAAAGACTTGATTACGTCTATAAAGTTGGCTAGGTCAATTTCTGTTCTGCCAAGGGCTAAACATTCTTTTCAGAGGTCACTGCTCTTCCTGTGTAAAGGAGATGTGATACAGGCAACTGTGAATACAACTGGCCAAATTTCCAGTTAATCTTCTCTTACTTATTTCTCTTTGGAGCATCAAAATTTAGATGCTGAATTAGAAATTCAATAATGATAGAATTTCCAAAAGTTTTACCACGAATTCCTCTTAGAACATGATATTAATTATATATCTGATAATCTGCTTTTATTTATCTCATCCACCATTATGTTCAATGCTATTGTGTCTTGTCCTAAACTTATCATCTTCTGGCTGAATAAAAAGACAGGGAGTGAGAATTTTCAGTTTTAACCAATATCATTGAGCATTGACTCTAGGCTTTGTGCTTAATTCTGATGAAGGCTTTGGCTATACCAAAATGAAAAGGACACAGTCCTGATCTGAGAAGCTCCCTTGCTTACAGTACACTTTAGTGTAGGGTTTTGATATGGCGTTATGTTAATATGAGATGGAGTGTGTATGTGTATGGCTTAGTGGAAGTGGGTATCACTGTATTGTTTTAATGCACATAGTTACCTATCTATGTTTTTTCTATATTCCTCCCCCTTTTTTCTGTTTTGGTTCAAAGTTTCCCTATGAGAGACTGATAGAAATGGCAGTAAAGAAGTTCCATTCTTGCTTACGGACTTGGAGATAAGCCTCTCTCTGTTCAGTTCCCACCACTTTGCCTAAATCTTGAGATTCTTTAAAGGGCTAAGTATCAATATAAGTCTTTATTACAACAAAAACTTAGGGTACTATGATAACCTTTATAAAATATATTGCATATTTTCTTTTCTTTAGTTGACTCTAGTTTCCTTTAAAAGACCTGGATAAGGAGCACCATTTCTAAAACCTTCCCAATACATTGATGAGTATGCTGTCCTGAAAAGACTTGAGACCGATTCTCTGATATCCAAAAGTGGGCACTATTTCATTTGTGAATATGTTTAAACATAGCCAGTGCTATTGGTGAAAGTTTATGATACTTAAAAGGGAATCACAGAGACCAGTGGGCAGGAGACTCCCCTTTCTATACCACCAGGATTTATACAAGTACTTGCAGGATCAAAGCTACTTTGGGTATTACTGTTTTATTATAAACAGATGACTGCAAAAGGGGAAACCAAGCTCTTCTGTGTAATTTCCCAAGTTGGTCAACTCCTAATTAATAGAAGGTGATTTGTACCTACCTGCCTTCCAAATAACTGGTAAGATAATGTGTAAGACGCTATTTTTAGGACTATTTCCTTGACAGAGCAAATATAAGGAGCTGCATAATTCAGTTTTTTAACAATGTAAATTAATTTATTTTTCAATGGTAAATATGTAAAAAGATTTTTGTCTCAAGTTTTTTTTTTATCCACTAACATTGAAGATTTTTAGAGTGATTACTATAGGAAATATGATTTAAAAATCTATTTTGGTGACAATTAGAACTCAAATAAGAGGAGGAAAAAGTATCAATTTTTGCATGTTTGTTTTGATATAAAATTATATCAATAAGCACTTCAATAATCTATTCAGTTAAAGAATTCAGTTGTATGACATTATACCTCTGTCTTATGCAACAGTGAAATTTGAACAAATTGAATCTGAAAGTTATGGGGACGGGGTCAAACTAAATACAAATGTAAGATGCTTTTCTCATCAATTAAATTGAGAGTTAGGAGTCAAAGTAGATTTCCCTACTTAAGCTTTTTTATTATTTCAGTTATATACTACATAATGTAATATAGAATATTTGTAAAATATGGGAGAATATTAGAAGATCTTTAAAGATTCAGGTTTAAGATCTTATAACCCCATGATTCTCTAACCTTTTTCTTGAAGCAATTATGGAAATAAAACAACTATGAAGCAAATTGTAATATTGTCACTTTACACTTGTAGAATGATGCAGATTAAAGTGATATTTGTGTTTCTTTTTTTTGCCCAGAATATGTTATTATATAAACAACCTTGGATGGGTGGGTTATACCTTATCAATAAAATTGTGTTTCAGTTAGACTTCAAGCAATACACTTGATTGCCTCATCAATCTTAAGGTCAGGAAGTCTTCTTGTACTCCAGGTTAATTATCTTTGAACATAT
Organism: Otolemur garnettii; assembly: GCF_000181295.1. Taxonomy (NCBI): domain Eukaryota; kingdom Metazoa; phylum Chordata; class Mammalia; order Primates; family Galagidae; genus Otolemur; species Otolemur garnettii. The sequence goes on along the minus strand of NW_003852488.1, from coordinate 5,302,213 downwards.
TGCCTTTACCTATACTTTTTGAAAGCCCCCAAACCCCTTTAAAAAGAAAATCCTCTTTTTTTTTTGTGGTTGTTCTTATGCTTGCTCTGTTAAGTTACATAGTTCTCTTCATATATGTTTGTATATATTTATGGAGTACATGTGCTATTTTGACATATACAGAATTCAGGTATTTAGGATGCTTGTCACTTCAAATATTTATTGTTTGCATTTGGAACATTTTAAATCTTCTCTTTTAGCTGTTTTGAAATATACAATAAATTATTGTTAACCATAGTGATCCTATCATACTGTTGTACACTAGAACTTATTTCTTCTATCCAGCTGTATGTTTATGTCCATTAACCAACTTCTCTTCCTCCCCCCCTCCCTACCAGTCTCTGGTATCTATCACTCTACTGTCTACTTACATAAGGTCAATTTTTTTAGGTTCCACATGAGTGAGAACATGTGATATTTGTCTTTCTGAGCCTGGTTTATTTCACTTAACTTAATGACCTCCAGGTCTATTCATGCTGCTGAAAATGACAGAATTTTATTCCTTTTTTATGGCCAAATAGTTGGATTTTAACATTTTATATTAATTTACTAAGTGACTCTTCAACTTCCATTCTGTTTTTCAGAATTTCAGAATTTTCGTATCTTTTTACCTATCTTTCTGAACTCTGTATTTTCTCTGGCTAAACGTGAAGTAAACTGTCAGTTTAGAAGCAAGGCAGCTTTTAAGAATGAATGGATTAACTATGAAAATGAGAAGGAGTTCATAAATGCTTACAGTTGAGGGTCTGTGGTGTTCTTTTATGAGGTTGAGGTTCCTGTGATGCACTGGCTAGAATTATAACTAAGGAGATTATCTGTAACTTAAGGACAATGATACTTTTCAGAAAGCATTATGTTTTTTTTTTTTTTTAAATATGGAACACTTCACGAATCTGCATGTCATCCTTGCGCAGGGGCCATGCTAATCTTCTCTCTATTGTTCCAATTTTAGTATATGTGCTGCCTAAGTGAGCACCATTATGTTGTTTTTAATTGACACATAATTGTACATAATTATCTGGTGTGGTGTGATATTTCAATTCATGTATAGGTTGTGTGATGATCAAATCAGGACAATGATACTTTTGACGGGCTTTTTAGGTGACACCTTGATAAACTGCAAACACTAGCTGGGCATTGTGGTGGGCGCCTATAGTCCCAGGTACTTGGGAGGCTGAGGAAAGAAAATGGCTTAAGCCCAAGAGTTGGAGGTTGTTGTGAGCTGTGATGCCGTAGCACTCTACTGAGGGCTACATAGTGAGACTCTCTGTCAAAAAAAAGAAAGAAAGAAAGAAAGAAAAACATTCACTGAACTGCAGCAGGCAGCATTCACTGTGAAATACTCATTTCTAGAATATTCTTCCTCTTTCTAAACTATAAGATTGCTCCTCGTATCATTTTCTCATTGTTTTTATGGAAGAATGAATAACATATGGCAATTATTAGCCTTCTTCAAGTTCTAGTGTTTTAGTGCAGCTAAGGTGACTTGTGAGATTCTCTTTGTTTCTTTTTGTTATAGTGACTTTTATATTCCTCCTGCTTCACAGCTAGCAAAGATGCACCAATGGATGCTTATCATTGGTGCCCTTAGAGCAGGCACTGGGCTGGAGATTCTCTTGGAAATCAGTTTTCACTTCTCTCTCTCCTGATTCAGTGCAGGCAAGGGAATTGAGCAAGAGCCAGGACATGTGGCAGCCCTTAAGTTTCTTCTAAATTTTATGAGCTCAGAATTTAAGGTGGAGTCCACCCTTCCCTTTATCACTGGCCTTGACTTCATAGAATTTACACTACTATACTGATCTTAAAACTTGGAAATTGTCTATCATTCAGGTCACTGGAGGAGTTTGCTTATTGATTCTGAAGTGATATTTGTTAACAATTCAGGGTGTAATGTAAGGACTTCATCTCCCAAATCCTGTCTGGTGTGCTCTCTGCTATAGAGCATACCCTCATTGGGTATGCCTTTCCTTCTGACATACACTAGTATTCTCTATGAATTCAATATTCATAGGCCTTTAGTTATATAGCTGTGCCAGGTATGCCTAATTTTTCTATTCATCTAAAAAATAGCTTTATAGTATTATAAATAGAATGCACATTTGGAGATGAAAATACGCTGTTCATTAGGTATACCAGTACAAACCATTGGCCTCTGGCCATGCTTCTCTAATGGTGTAATTTCCATACCCCCAGGGATAAGGTTATGTATCCTCTCTTTATTTTGAAGGCTATAATTGTAAACACGTGTCTTTGACTGGATACCTTATATCACTGGCCTTTATCCACTCTGCCAGAAGACATGCACAGTGCAATACAACATCAAAGGAAACCCAGTGAAATGTTGGTCTCTTATTTGAGATGTATTTAGGTTGGGCTCATACTAGTTTATTGCTAGATTTGAAAATCAAAACTTAAGCTAAGGCTGAGAGCTTTTAGGAGAGCAACCTTAGTACTAAATAGATGAGATAAAAATATTATAGAGTAAAATGGATTCATTGTAGTCATCTGCCTGGCAAAACCACCAGATCTGACATACACAAACCAGAGTATATTATCAGTCACATGCATTTAGTTAGTCACATTATAATTTCCCAGATACATCTGAACTAATTTGTAAATTTTCAGTTTAAAAGCTCCTGGTTTAGACTGGTTTCTGTCTTTACTTTCATCTCCAGGGCAACATTTGTGAACATGTGGTGTGGTTATGTTCAGTAAAAGCTTGTTACAAACAAACAAGCAAGAAAACAAACAACAAATCTCTAGTTAACTGGCTTGGAACATGAATTTTCAAAGTTTATTGATGATGATTGTCTGTGGATATTGTTAGTCTTTATGTTCAAATGTACTCTTAAACAATAACCTACTAAATTATTTTATTAATAGAAAAAAATCTATAAATGGTAGTGAAAGCTGAAATATATATTTTGCATTTATGTAAAAGTTATTGATTCTGCTTTCTCTTTTTTGTATTGTAAATTGTTAAATTACTGAGACTTTGTCAAAAAAATCGCTATTTTTAATAACTTCTTTTTTTTTTGTATTTTGCAGTTCTTAGTACAAAAGCTAAAGAACTTGTAATTTGGGGTTGTATTTGCTTTTCTGGGATGCTGCTATGGAATTCCAGCCACTCTGCAATGCCCTATGGAAGTCCTGTCTCTTGGATTGGTGTTCTGTGCTGTAATCTTTCTATCAGTGCTGTGGAATCTAACAGTAAGGTAGAAGTTAGAGTTTACTGGCACGCTGACAATTATGTGGAAGACAGTGGTTAAGGTGTCTTCACAATGAGTACTAGGATAACGGATATCTTGTGCCTTTGTTCAGAGGACCCATTTGTGTCAGCTGGCCAAATACCTTATGCAAAAGATGTTGCCTTCTTATTCCCCAGCCCTCCCACCCTTCGTTCCAGGACTAGCTAGCACATAAGAATTTCATAAGGTCTCTTTTAACTAAGCAGGAGGCTTTTTTAAATATAAAAAATGATGTCAGAATGGTTGACACTCACTAAAATGCTCGATAATGCATTTTTACTAATATGAAATTAAGCTGAGTGACAAAAGCTTCTTTAAGAATTAATCACATTGTGGCTGTGAAAGAAGATGTGTGCATTATTTAGTTATAATAGAGAATAAATAGTTTAAAAATCTAAATGTTTCTTAGGGAAGTTTAGGAGGATTTGTGAGATGGCTAAATTTGAGGAGCTAGCAGAGTCAATGCAAACCAAGTCCTTGGATCAATGTTTCCTTACATTTTTTGCATAATGGAACACATAAAATAATATATCTATGCCACACTAGACTGAAAAGGCAAGGCTACTAAGATCAAAAGCTGGAGGAGAGAGCTGCCCCTACTCTGAGAACTGAAGAGATTGATATTTGCGTGTGCCTTTAGGTTATACACTTCCTTCTTTCCTTCCCTTTTTTCTTTCCATATTGTAATTTACAGGGGTCCTCAAACTTTTTAAACAGGGGGCTAGTTCACTGTCCCTCAGACAATTGGAGGGCCGGACTGTGGGCCCCAGGATGAGTCAGCTGCTAAGCAGGACAGGCAGCAGCAGCAAAAACACCTGGAGGGCTGGATAAATGTCCTAGGTGGGCCGCATGTGGCCCGCGGGCCATAGTTTGAGGACGCCTGCTTTAGAAGATCAGTAGGTGAAAAAATATATACATTTTATTATTTGATTTTAAATTGATTTTAGATTTTAGGCTAATTTTTCTTAATTGCAGACCTTCTGTTTCCATTTACAGGTGTTCAGTTGGGCTTTAAAACAAATAGATCTTATCTCTTTAAAATGGAATCTATGATCTGATCACTCTACAGTGCTTACAATACTAATGGGCCTAATCAGTATTAATATAATAGTAACTGATGTTAAGAACAACACATATAGCCTCAAAGTTTGAAATGACATTAATGTGTTAACAATTCTGCAGTAAATTTCAGCTAAATTTGCCAAAATACTTGCCAAATTTTAATTGATGTTATTTTTTTTTGATAATTTGAATCATAAACATAGGTAATTCACTCTCACCTAAAGTTCAAAGCTAGGTGGCCCCTGTACCTTGCATTTCATGTATGGATATTATTTCTCACAGATTTCTGAAATCTCTCCTTTTTTTTTCTTTTCTTTTCCTTTTATTTCTTTCCTCCCTCCATCTCCATTCTTCCTTCCCTCTCTCCCTCTTTCTCTTTTCTTTTTTCTTATTTCCCATTCTTTCTTTTTTGCATAAAGAATTCCTGAATTTTTAAGGCAGTCTCTAAAGGCAAGATGAATGAAAAGGCCAAGTGATTGAGATGTGGTATATACGTCACATAAACAATATGACATTTTTATGTTTCTCTTAGTTTTCTTCTTTTTGTCTCTTTATTTCAGAAAGTTAAAGAATATTGAGTTCATTAAGGATGACTTTCATGTGGTTACCTTCTGTTGTAATAAAAAATAGTAAGATGGAAAGTCATCCAGAAATGGAGTTTTATTTAGCTTATGAATCAGGTTGGTTAATGTTTTCGGTGTATGTTTTAATTAGCGAGGGTAACCCCTCGGCCACAGTTTGAATTCGTCTGGTTTCTGTTCTTTAAACATTTTGCATTTAGCAACCTCTAAAAGTTATTATTCATTTATTTGATTTATAAAATGTACTCATCACCCTGGCCTCTGGGAGTATTTACAACAGTGATGCAAATTTAATTAATACAACATTGCTTGGTTCTCCCCAAGCAAGTGGATTTCTTTACTTCCCTCCTGCAGCCACCATGAATTAGGATAAGAGCCAGCTTGAACAGATGGACCATGCAACTGGGCTTTAAAGCAGAAATTTAAATTGTTGATGTATTGGGAGGGGAAATAAGTCTGTACAAAATATCTTTCTCTTGTTTTCAGGTGGGTGGAACCTCTGATAAGGATGTGCTACTTGATCTACATAGCTTTGAGGCAGTATGAAGAAAAACCTAAAAACATTGTTCACACATTCTCCCCCCCACAAGAGATAGGATAACAAAAATAAATGTTTCTTTTCTTTGTTTTAGACCTCAAGTTACAGTGAATGCAGGATAATATACTGGCTAAATGTACACAAGTGAAATCATCTGGCCTTGGTTTAAATCCAGATCTAAGGTTTATCACATGTAAAATGGGGATAAAATAGTACCCAATTCACTGGATTGTTGTGTGGGTTCAATAACATAATGTGTACAAAATGTCTGTAACAGAAATGGCACAGAGAAAGAACTCAATAAATATTGGTTATGGTTTTTTTATGATATTTATTATGACTTACCTGCCTTGAAGGAGGCTGAAGTGACTAGTTTTTGGACTCTGTAACTCACATTAAATTAGAAATAACATACTTCCATCATTGAGATATTTTCCACGATCAATGAATATCTGAAAATTTTTTAGAAACTCATTGTGTTACTACTAACACACAATGAACTGATTATCATGGGGATTTTATCACTGTTGATGTAGCATGGTTGAGCTATACTGATCACCCTTATCAACCATTTGCATTATCTTTATATGCCCCAGATGAAAAAATAGTATATATAAGCAAAATATTTCATTAATTGTTAATGGTGGGAATAAGTCTCATAAAATGATAATTTTGGGCTATGGGAAGAAAATTTAGTAATGAGTGAGAAACTTCTACAAAATACTTATTTTGCCCTTTTGAGACATTTATTTTATTCTGAGGCAGAAGCTACTGGGTGAGGACCTAGAATAATATTGTCTTACATTCCCATATTTTCCCCGTAGCTCCATTTTGTGTCTGTTGAGAATAAACTTCAGTTTTTGAAATACCCTCTCAGCTCTAAAGGACTTCATAGAAACTGAGCAAGTTCTCAGACAAAATCTGTTTTCTATTTGATCTTGTAGTACTTGTGGGCAGATGGGGAGAGTGTGTTCATTATAGCTTTCATGCCATTGTTACTTATCTTCTGGTTTGTCTAGTAATCCACATATAAGATTTTATTTCAGCATTACATGTAAAAAAGGAGAAGAAAATGAATAATTGTGGTTTTATTTACTTTAAAATATCCATTTAAAAAGAGAAAAGACAGCTTATCTGGTTGTGTACTATATAAACATTTAGAAATAATTTTATGATTGCTAAACAAATGAAATTTCACATATTGCCCTACATATTTATTTAGCAGTAGTTATATTTCAGTCTCTTCATCAGTAATATCTTCATGCAATTTCTATGATTTTCTACCAGGTACTGTTAGATTTTTATTGGGATATGAAGATACCTTGTTCTTTCTTCCCCCATACAAAATTGGATGTAAAATTGATTTAGGAAGATTTTATGAGACCTTTGTTCCTCCAAAGGAGCTTGTCCCCCACCCTCAAGTGGAAGGAGTTCTGTTCTGAAATGACCAAAAAAAAAAGAAAAGTTTTTCCTTTGAGTCTAGGTACGCACTTTGAATCTATCCCTTCCTCTCACAGCGAGACAGCTCTGGGATGGATAGCATGTGATGGCACATTCTAGATGCAGGTAGCTCCAATTTGCAGCACACACAGCACATGTTGATTTTGTGAGGATTTTTCTGGCTTCTCTCTGGTGCTGAATATCATAAAAAGTATGCATAGGACTTTTTTTTTTTTTTTAACCATCAGATTGGTGTATTTGGTGTATGGCCCAAGATAACTCTTATTCTTCCAATGTGTGGCAGAGAAATAGAAGCTTGGATACCCCTGTTAGACTAGGAAAAAACTCCCTGATGGTTTATCCTCTTGGCTCATTTTACCTCAGAAAGGAGGGCCCTTCTCCTTAGATGATAGATTTTAGATTTGGCATATTGTTTTGGGCTTTGCATTGAAGTTTGCTTTCATGGATCCTCCTAGGAAATTATGTTCCTCCATGAGTGTAGGCCATCTCACTGGAATTCTGTAATGGGGTTTGAGGACCAGTGTGTCTTTAAGTAATAAAGGGCTCCTTGGTCCTGGTCATAATCTTTTATGAATTTTTGATTACAAAGTGACTGGGGAGGGGCAGAATTGGTGTATTCCATGGCCCATAACCAAATACCACCTCTTAAAATAATGCATAATTTCTCATCTATTTCAATATCCATAGTGAGCCTTAACTTCTACTTGAATACAGTAGATCATTTTTTTCAATACTGCCATTTGAGGACATAAAACTAAAATTCATTGGCAATTATTATTTTCTCTTGCTCAGTGTTATCCCATTATTTGATTTCTATGATCACCATCCATATAGATGGGCCTCATTACTTATATAAAGAACATTGTGTAATTTGAACCCACAAGAAAACAAAACAGTGGGGAAAATTTTTATTAAGATGGAAATGTCTGTAATATGTAGCCATGGAATGTCCGTGGTCTCTCCTGAGGAGTGTCTGGAGTGCCTGGCTGGTGCTAGTTCTCAGAAAAAGGAGTGTTGAATTGCCTGCAAAAGAAATTGTGGAAAATTTTCCTTCTGGAATTTAAAATTTTGTGACAGTCCCAAATCCCATAATAAATAGGAGAAAGATTGTATGAATTTATGAAAGAAAATATGTTAGAATTTATTCCATGTCTAACAACATAAATATGAGGTAAAGGAAAATATCCTTATACCACCCAAAATGCATTTATTTAACGGATACTAGTTGGGAGAGTATGCAACCTTTTTAGGATTCTAGTCTGGACACTTATTGTGAAATATTATAATCAAATGTCTTCGAAATTCTCAAATTCTTTGCAGTGCAGTTGATTTGTGGGCTTGACTTTAAGTGTTTATAGAATGCTAAGATGAATCCTAACCTGTATCTTCCTGTCAGTAAGAGGCTTCCCACCATGTATATTGGAACTAGACCTGTTCTTCCTATTAACTATTTTGCTATTAAAGTAGCACTATGTTAATTTTGACAGGTTGGTCAGTGTCATATTTGTTACCAGCCAACTCCATTGAGAGATGGATAATGAGATGGCTGCCTTTTATTTAATTTTTAGTATTGTTTAGGTATTTGCACTTATTAACATCAACAATCTTGACAATTGTTTTTTTTTTTAATTCTAGTATTTATTAAATTATAAACTTTGTAATCAAAAAGAAAAATGTGGATCAAAAGAAACCTCAAAGTATAAGAACTAGACAGCAAAGCCTATGGGAACGCCATGAAGTGTGTTACAAAGATTCTGAAACATGTTATTAGCTGTTTTCTTTACATTTCCCCCATTTCAATAACTTTACTATAAAATAGTTGTTATTCATCTATTTCAAATTCCCAGATTCATATCTATTCTCACATTAATTAAGCTTCCTGCTCATAATGATACCAAACATCTTCCAAGTGCCAAATTTTAGTAATGTTTTTATACCAATCCATGCAGAAAAATAAGACACAATGTAAGAGTCAGATGAGGACCATTAATGCACAGATAATACACACACATTGGCCAAAAGAAGTGAAGAAATTAACAGAAAACTATGAAGTAAACAGACCTCAAGAAAACTGGATTATTACTCAGTGGCTCTCAACTATTAACACACGGGGTCCTTACATTAAATAAATTTCTCTCAAAAGAGACATGTTAGACATTTTAATTACAGGTCTATCCTTCCCATATCCCTTCCCACCCCAATTCCCAAAATGCACTACTAGGATGAGTATAATGTTATGTGGGCAGAAATTTACAGATACCCCTTTCAGCCTTCAGCCATGGAGCTGAAGACTAAACTTCAGTTACTGTGCACTGTCCATCAGGCCTTCTAGATCTGACACCGATACTCACCGTTCCGCCCCCAGCTACTGATCGATCTGATCGATCAGGCACTGTCTGGTTTGCACTGGGAATCAGAAGTCTCTGCTGGGTCAAGGAGTGCTGTGCAACTACTGCAGTTACATCTTCACCATCACTGCTGGCATCTGACTCGGTCTCTTCCACCGAGGTGTCTGGTGCTGGTGCCCTTCCTGAAGATGGTGATTCGTGATCTTCTTCTCCTTCCCCCCTGTGACTCCTTTCAGCTATGTTGTCTCCGCTGAGTTGTAAATGAGCAAAAGAGTCTTCCAGAGAAGTGCTTGCATCAGGGGATGGTGTTGCAGGGCTTGTTAACTGCCCATCTACTGACGTCAGAGGCCTTACAGAGGACACTAGAGGCTGAACAGAAGCTCCGCTCTGTGCTGATAGACTGTCCGCTCCATCAGCAGAGCTCTCTCTTGCTAGGTTCACAGCATTAGCATCACAGTCTAGCCTAAGTCCAGCTACTCCCTTCTTTGGTATATCTATTATATCTCGCTTAATCTTCCTGCAACGTCCATGTTCATTTCTCCTGTATTGAACCATATTTTCAAGATCAGCAACATACAGAAACCCAGCAATTAACATTTCAGTGTTCTTTTTACCTTTGGAAAAGGCATCTTCCAGCTCTCTACTGGTGCGTTCATCATATTGCCACCACCCATTTCTTCCTTCATAATACCATGCATATTCACCATTTCCTCTACTTGCTGCCTTGAGTTCTTCTGGTGACAGCAAGGTTGGCTTATCAAGAAAATCCTCTGGAATTTCTTGTCGACAAAGGGCACACCGCTTTCCAAGCCAGGAAGCTCCTTTTACACACAGATAGCAGAAAACATGCTTACAGGGCAGACTGACTGGGTGGACACATGTTTGCAGACAGATGGCACATTCAGGCACGGTTAGAGAAGGTGTGGGATTAGAACAGGATTCATTTGCTTTCCTGTTCGTAGGAAGCATGTTTATTGAGTGATCAATTTCACCACAGCCAGCCATCATTTCTATCACAAATCATAGACACCTGCACAGAAATAAAGCAGCTTCTTCACCAGCAGCCAGCAGGCTTGCAGTATTTTCTCTTCCACTGCTGGTTCATCTTGTTGCACAGCATAAACTGCTCTCTCAACGTTCTTCCATATCTCTCATCATATTCAGTGCAATGCCATAAACCTCTCCGGCCACAGCCGCGGCCACCTCGCAGTCTTTTTCTCTTCGGCCCCAGAGCCCGCAGCCAATCTTGACAATTGTTAATATCAATAATCTTATTAACAATCTTATGTGTGGTCCCCAGAATGGTCAGACATTGCATGCCCTACTATTTATATCTTTTATGATATGTAAGAAAAGATATAACTATGATATAGTATAATTCTTTATTCATTATAGTGGTAGAAACAATGTTTCCAGTGAAATTTATATGAAAGTGATAGAAACAATGTTTCCATGAAATTTATATGAAAGTTTAACATATTAAAAAAAGATGAAAGTGAATCTGTTCTAGTAGATGCAAAGAGACAGAGGGGAACCGGTGTCTCTACTTGACTTTCTACTTGTGTAGTCCTAAGAAACATTTTTTTTTTCTAAATACATGGAAGTACCTTAAAAGTGAAATTGCTGAGATTAATGTTAACAATACCCACATTGATTTATCTAGGCATTCAAAAATATTTATGGAAAGCCTAGCACTTGCCAGACTGTGTTTCTTACTCTGAGAATGATGGTAATAATTGTAACTAATAGTCACTAAAAATTTATTGCATATATCAGGTGTAGATAATCTAAATTCTTTTAATAATCTTACTAGGTAGGTACTGTGAGTATCTCAGTTTTACAGTTGAAATAACTGAGGCTTGGAGGAGTTATGTGTCCCATCTAAGGTCACATAGCTAATAAATCAGAGAGCTGCAGATTTTTTTCTGGTAGTTCGATCTGATCCCAAATTTAGATATCATGCTCCCTATGATAGGATCAAACATGGATTTAAGGCTTACTATATTCCAGGCTAAGTACTTTTACATATATTATCTCTTAATCCTCTGAACAATCCTAAGTGCAGATATTATTATTATTATCCACTCTTGTATGCTTAAAATAACCTGAAACATAAAAAATTAAAAGAATGATCTTCCTAAGCTAATCACAGAGTTATGAACCCAGAAAGTGTACATAAGCTCTCAAACATTCCTTCATACATAGGTGTAATCCTTGTTCGCAGGAAGCTTATAATAGGTATAATTTAGATGTAGGCATCCAAATAAAGTATTTAATATAAAAAGATAGTAGTCTCAATGGAAGTGTAGCCAAATATTTTGGAAAATGATAGTCTTAGCCTGGTATCCTACTGCTCTCTCCCTCTTGTTAACCTACAGAAAGCTTTACAGACACATTTTCATCAGCTCTAGGATTTTCCTGCATGTTGCTTTCCACCTGTCACTTAAAACTTTTCGTAGCTTTTGGCTTGGTTTCTTGGTTTTTCTCCTGTTGGCTTATACCCCAAGAATTTCCTTCTTTGTCTATGTCTCAGAAATACACACATTTTGACAATCTGCCTGCTCCTTTGAGCCTATTGCAACTCTTCCCATCTCACTTTGCCCTCTGGCCCAGATGCATACTCTGTAGCCTTCCTCTCTGACATACCCCTCTCCTTGGCTGAAGTGCTCCACCCTTGGTCAGCAATTTGAGTAAGCTTTTTTGAGTAAGATGTTGCTCCTCAGAGTATGCTTGGACCACCAGCATTGTTATCATCTGGGAGCTTGTGAGAAATAGAGAGTCTTTGGCTCCACTCTGGTCTAGGAGGTGAGAGATTACTGGAGTTTAGAGGGCGTTCAAGTTTACTTGGCTCTGTCAAGGAAGTTCTTATAGTAGAGGTAGTATTTTCATTATACTAGAGCAGGCGTCCTCAAACTATGGCTCGCGGGCCATATGCAGCCCGTCTAAGATATTTATCTGGCCTGCAGGGTGTCTTTGCCGCCTCTGACTGTCCTGCTTAGCAGCCCACTTGTCCCAGGGCCTGCAGTCCGCCCTCCAACAGTCTGAGGGACAGTGAACTGGCCCCCTATTTAAAAAGTTTGAGGACCCCTGATACTAGAGGAATGAATAGGGGGTTTTCAAGGAGGAGAAGAAGAGTATCCCATGTGGGGAAAATAGTATGTATAAAGGCCTAAATGGGGAACTGTTACTTAAGATTTTCTATGGCATGACATATGGAAGACAGAGGTAGGTATGATTGTTTTAAAACATATTTGCTAATTCTTTGACACTCCCCTTGAATCTGAGTGTGCTTGCAATGGCTTTGTCTAGAAGAGTGTGGTAGAAGTGATATATTACTTCCAAGCCTGACCCCAAAAAGGCGATGCAGCTTTCACTTGTTTATGGAACCCTGAACTGCCACATAGGGTCTTTTAATAAACCAAGGCTATTATGCTTTTATGCATTAGGATTTCCTGAAGGGTTTAAAATAATGTAATGGTTTAAAAAAGTAATGGTCTTGGGTATCTGCAAGACCATTACAAGGTAACTTAGTTAAAAAGCTATTTCAGTAGGTTAGAAGAAAAACAATAAGGCTTTAGACTAGGGAAGTTTTAGGAAATGAAGAGAAAAAAATCTGGAAAATAACTTAGGAATTGAAATTTATGGGACGAGGTGATCAATTAGATGAGTGGTTGAAGCAAAATATCTTATTTGGATATATGGGTCATTGGAATTGTTATTTATTAGACTAGGGGTTATAGAAAGGGAGGGAAATGCTTTGTGAGGAGAGAATGACAGTGTTTCAGAACATATGCAATTAGAGATGTGTAGACAGCAGTTGGATTTGGATCAGGACTAATTAATGTATAGGTCACAATATCAAATGTATTCTCTCACCATGCCAATTCTGAATAATTGGTGGTGGCTATCTGGAGTTTGAGTTGAAGATTCTGAGGGTGATCCTGGCTCAATGGGAGGAAGAGGAATCATCAGTGATTGATGTTTGCTTGGAGCAAGGCCAAGGAGAGTGTCTGATGTATATTTTTCTACTTTGATATTAATGGTATGTGGTGTTGAGAAATGATGACATTTAGAAGTAATGATAATGGAATCTTAAATGGAGATAACCATGGGGAATTTCAACATTTATCTCTCTTGTGCTCTTCTCATACTTTAAGTGTGATGAAGTCTATAAATAGGTTTCTCGAACCATTCATGTTATGATGTTTTGTGGGGACTAACCCATGATTGTCCTGGTGATTTCAAGAGTTTGGAAATAATGATAAAATAGGTTTCCTTGCACTGAAAGCAATAGGAATAAGTAGAAATATGGAATTATAGAATTAGAAATTTGGAGTTTAGTCATTCCAGTCCTCTCATTTTACTGAGAAGGAGGCTGAAGCTTGAGATGTGCCTTGTCTGAGATCACTTAGAGGGCTTTGCATTTACTTTGGAATATGTACAATTATATAGAATTTGTTTTTGTTAGGGACATAGCCAGTATAGGAAGCTAGTCTAATTGCACTGTGATGACATTGGCTTATGATGAACTGGACCAATTACACAGAGATAAAAACTATATAATTGCCCAGAATGAAGCAGGGATTAATCTCACATTGAGAAAATCTGTTTCTACCCATGGCTTTCAGAAGATGGTCTATTGTTAGCTGTGAAGACCAGAAGATACCTTGAACTTTCCAGGCAAGGATAAGAGATGGCTGGGAGAATTTCCAGAATGGTGGTTTCTGTAACATCTATAGCCTTAGAACTTAGGAAGAGCAAGCACAAAATGTGTTTTTGCAAATGTTTTTCATGGCCTTAAGACCTAAGCTGTTTAACAGATTGTCTTGCTTAAGAAATATGACCGATTTTAGCTAACGACTTGGATTTTATGAATTGATTGATCCCAGCTGCCAATTGTCAAAACCAAAGGATGTTCCAAATTGGCAGTCCCCAAAAACTTTGAGTGAATTGGTTTAAAGCTGGGAAGAGAATATTTGGAGGTGGAGAAAATAGTTTCATAAAGCTAATGTGATTTTGAAGGTTTTTAAAATACAAATATCCGTTGGAACACATAAAAAGTCAAATAGTCCAAGTGACATTTTACTTTATGGGCTATTGTAATGTCTTCTAAGATTGGAAGTTCTCTCTTTATCTTTTATTTGTTTCTTATTTGATTTTCTAATAGCAAATAGTGCAAAGGAAATACATATATATCTTGACAGTTACAACATTTGAATTATATACATTAAGAAGGAAGCTATATTTTGAATTAATGAAGCTATTCTCCTTAATCTGACAAGGAGACATAAGGCATCTATGTTTTAAGAAAGATATGATAAGAGCTTTTGCAGATTGTTGAGGAATTAAATGAGGCAGCTGTTTAAAATTCAATTTTGAATTTTATTGTGAGATCTAAGTCCATATTTGAGCATGTCATTTTTATTAATGATGCTAACAGTGTTTTTAATACCACCACTTACTGACTCTGTAACTTTAGCCTTTTGTGCCTTATATCCATGATTGGTACTTATCTCATGGGATTATAAAGGTAACATGTACTCTAACCCACACAAAGTGCTTAGAATAGTGCTTGTTACATAATTAATGCATTATAAATGCTGTTACACTTATAAATCATAACAATGTGGGAGTATTACTATAAATGTTATTAGTCAAGTACATAATAAGCCTCTGCATTAATTACTAAGGTATAGTTTAGCTAAAAAATAATCATTTATTAAACTTCAGAGGTTTAAAAGAAATGCCTAGGTTTTGAAGCAGTGTTTAGGAAAAATCATCTATGATTGGTTTAATTGTATGATGAGATTACAAATATAGAGTTTGTAATATTTGGCATATTGGTATTTTCACTTGCAATTGTGTTTTGTAGTTGAAGTGGCCTTGAAACTGAGTTTTACTTAGACATTGAATTTGTGCTGAAGAAGCTCTGATTGCAGCATAAACTTCTAAAGAACCAATTTGGTATCTAATTATTTGGGTTGGCAATATCCTCTTTATCTGCCTTCTTTTGTTTAAAGGTTGCTGGTCATTTCTCTTAATTAAATCTACATAGCCCTGTTGGAAGAAAGGTCAAATAAATACTTTTGACATTGATTAGGTAAACAACGGGGGCAATGTTAATGCTATTAAACTAATTACTCTTAAGTTCTAAAGGGAAAATACAAAATGGCAGATGATGCTCAGTCCTCCTTCACCTTCCCCAATGAAGTTACCAGTGAAGGGAAAATTTTACTGATCTATTGGACAATATATATTTTAAGAACTCAAAGCATCTAAGGCCCAGTTACCAGGAGAAAGTACTCTGTATTAAGTGAAAGGTAATATTATATGTTAATTAATATAAACAACTTAATTATTGACTACTGGAAAGCTACAGTCTGAATTTTGTTATCTAAAATACAACTAATAAAAGTAAAAGCATGATAGAATGATTAGGAGTATCATGACATAATGAGACAGGCATTGTTTCAAGATATATTTAGTCATTCTTTATACTTGTGACCCTGGGTTTATTACAAACTTCTTTGTACCTCATCATGTAGTCAGTAAGTACTTAGTAGGGTTTATTTTATTATTTAGAGCTAAGCAAAGTCAAATTCTTAGAGTATGAACAAGCACATTTTATTAATTAAATGTAGTGTCTAGACTCAGCTAAACTTACTCTAGGAGAATAATCCTAATATTTGGAATAATCAAGAAAGTATTTTAAATCCAAAAACTTTCTTCTTTGTCCTCTGCCCAAAAGAGTATTGGCAGGAAAAGGAAAATCAAACCAACTAATTATCATCTATTGTGTAAAGGGCTTAGATGGAATTATTTCTGATAGGCACCATCAGGAAGACCAGATGACTCTACTACTGCTTCCAAAAATATTTCATATGAGAAAGATCACAAAAAACACAGGAGATCTAAGAAAACAATGATTGGATGCTTCCTATTATGTCAAGCCATTTCCAATTAGTTGACTTTATTAGATGAACATTACTGTTATCAATACTTAAAAATGAACTAAGGCTTATAGCAGTTAAATAAATTTCTAGAGTCACAGAGATAAACTACAGAATTAGTATTCAAACTTAGGTTTGATTATGTGCTATATTCACTATTTGCCAAATGGTGGCTATAGAGTATTTGATATTCAGAGAAAGAAAAAAAAAACCTATAAGTTGGAGAGGCTTAAGAAGTTTCAGTAGAGGTGGTATGAAGTTAACCATATTCTGAAGCAAAGTAGTAGGGTATTTGAGGTGGAAGGATAACAATAGAAAAAATGTATTATGAAGCTTTCTACTTCACAATACATTTAATAAGTTGTATTAATAAGCTGATAAGTTTGGCTCAAGGAACCTATTCTGGAAGGTGAAGTGATCAGATATGATTTTCCTTTAAATAGCATTATTGAGGTATGATTGATGCATAATACACAGTGACTATTTATCATGTACAATTTGATAAATTTTGAGATATGCACATAACTGTGAAACCATTATCTACCGCCATCAAGATAGTTAATATATATCTATGACTGTCAGAGCATCTTTCTTTGAGGATATTTGTCATTCCTTCCTTTCAGCCTCCCTATTTTCCTACTTCCTAACTGCTAGGTAACCACTGATATGCTTTTTTTAGTTAATTTTTTTTAATTGAATGGTAATATTGTATGTATTTCTGACTTATCACTATTAATAGATATGCCCTTTCTAGAACTTTATGCATACTTTTTGTATTCCTTCTTTCATCCAGGATAATTACTATGAGATTCATCTTATTTTGTTATATGTACTTATAGTTCATTCTTTTTATTCCATTGGATAGATTTACTATCATTTGTTTATTCATTCACCTATTAGTGGGCATTTGGATTGCTTCCAGTTTGGAGGCATTACACATAAAGCTACTATAAGAGCTCATTTAAATATCTTTGCATGGCTCAGCAACAGTAGCTCAGTGGTTAAGGTGTCAGCCACATACCCCAAGGCTGGCAGGTTCGAGCCCAGCCCAAGCCTGTTAAACAACAATGACAACAACAACAACAACAACAAAAATAGCTGGGTGTTATGTCTGTGCCTGTAGTCCCAGCTACTTGGGAGGGTGAGGCAAGAGAATCACTTAAGCCCAGAAATTTGAGGTTGCTGTGAGCTTTGATGCCATGGCACTCTTCTGAGGGCAACATAGTAAGACTCTGTCTCAACAATAATAAATAAATAAATAAATAAAAATAAAAATCTTTGCATGGACCTGTACTTTCATTTTCTGTAGGGAAATACTTAGGAATGGAATGGATAGATAATATAGTGTGAGAATTTTTTTTGTTTGTTTTGGCTGGGGCTGGGTTTGAACCCGCCACTTCTGGCATATGGAGCTGGCACCCTACTCCTTTGAGCCACACCACTGCCCTGGTATGAGAATATTTACATTAAAAGAGAAACTACTGGGGGGAGGGGCAAGATGGCTGACAGGTACCAGCCTCCGACAGAACCTTCCATCCAGAGGGAAGGATAAAGTCCAGAAAATACCCAACAAATTTGAAGACTAGGGGCCTAGCTGAGAGAGAAGAGTGATATCTATAGGACATCTCTGCTGAGGCAAGTCGCGACTCCTAGAAAGCAATCTACAGGTACATAATACATCCAAAAGGAAGGGTGTTCATCCCCTTCCCCCCAAGAAAGTTGTGTTTTTCTCTTTGTTTTCTCTTTGTCTGCACCTATGAGTTTCCTACCTGAGGACTTATTGTCTCACCCCATGTGTGAGAGCTATAGAAAGTGGAGTCTACTCCCCTAGGGGGACCCTGGGGAGACTCCGAACACCCTCTCATCAGGCAGAAAAATCAAACTAACATTTCCACTGCCATTTTGAATTCCCAGTCCACCCTTCCCCCCTTGCCTGCAGAGACAGTGAGAGGAGTCCCAAGAGCAGCATCCCCCCAACCCCTGTGGGACCAAGCATCCTGTCCTGGTCCTGCAGCCGGAGAACTGCTTGAGCTGTGTGTTCCCTGTGTGGCTGCTGGTGCTGGGGCGCTGCTCCTGGGCACCTGAGCAAGGTGCCCCAAGGACTGATGGACCTGCTCATCCCCACATGGCTGCCAGCAATGGGCTACTGCTCCTGGGTAACTGAGCAGGGTGCCCAGAGGACTGAGCAACCTGCGCGTCCCCTGCACAGCTGCCAGGGCTTGGCCACTGCTCCCGGGCACCCACGCAGGGTCGCCTGAGGACTGATTGACCCACAGATTCCCTGCACCCCAGGCCTGGAGGCCCGAGAACTGTGAGAGGACAGTCAGCTGAGAGGGAACTACACTGGAGTGGTGGTACCCTGAGGGAAGAGCAGCAGCCACAGCAGTAGGAACAATAAGGCTCACACCCCTGAAGCCTTTCTAGACAGACACACCCTATCTTGGGGCAAACAGAAGAAGCTGGCATCTTCTATGTGGCAGCCACTGGCTGAATGATTTTGGGACAGTCTCCAAATGGTGCAAATTCACCATGAGGCAGAATCAGCAGAAAAACTCTGGTAACCAGAATAACCAGAGTAGATCAAGTCCCCCAAGGAAGAATGGGGCAGATGCAATTGAAGATTCCCATCCATAAACAGATGGCTGAGATGACAAAAATCGAGTTCAGAATCTGGATAGCAAATAAGATTAACAGAGTGGAGGAAAGGAGGGATTTAGAATTTCAAACTATTCAAAAGCTGTCTCAAGCTTTCCTTTATATGAAAGATAAAATGACCAAAGATTTTGAAACACTGAGGCAAGAGGTTGGAGCCCTCAAAGATTTAAAAAAATATGATAAAATCCCTCGGTAACAGAATGGAGCAGGCAGAGGAAAGGATCTCTGACATTGAAGACAAAGCTTCTGAATGTGCCCAAGTGCTCAAGGATGAAGAGAAATGGAGAACAAAGATGGATCACTCTCTCAGAGAGCCCTGGGATAATTCAAAGAAAACTAATATTTGCCTTATAGGAATCCCTGAAGGCGACCAAGTTGCTTCACAAAACACAGAGGCTCTTCTTCATGAAATTATGAAGGAGAACTTTCATAAAAAATCTCTTGCCAAGAGATTCTGAAATTCAGATAGCAGACAGTTTCAGAACCCCAGCACAACTCAACCAGAACAAAACATTGCCCAGGGACATCATAATTAACTTCACTAAAATTAAAGTGAAAGAGAAAATTCTGAAAGCAGCTAAACATAAGAAAACCATAACCTACAAGGGGAAGACTATTAGAATGACTGCAGATCTCTCTCCTGATACATTTCAGGCTAGAAGAGGGTGGCTATTGACTTTTAATCTCCTAAAACAAAGTAACTTTCAACCCAGGATCTTGTATCCAGCTAGAGTTTCATTTATGATGAAGAAATTAAGTACTTTAATCACATTCACACACTGAAGAAATTTGCCATAACTAAACCGGCCCTCCACGATATTCTCAGACCTATCCCCCATAATGAACAGCACAATTGTCAACCACATAAGTAAACTCACCCAGAAAATTTTGATCAAATTCCAACTTCCACAGTGGTGAAAGGATTAAAGATGTCCACTGGACTTTTGAAAAACTTGATACCCAAAATTATACCAGGATAATCAGTATTCTCAATCAATGTGAATAGCTTAAATGGCCCCCTAAAGCAGCACAGCCTAGCTGACTGGATACAAAAACTCAGGCCAGATATCTGCTGCATACAAGAATCCTATCTTTCCTTAAAAGACAAATATAAACTCAGGGTGAAGCAAAGGTCATCTATATTCTAGGCAAATGAAAAGCAGAAAAAAGCAGGTGTTATAATTTCATTCTCAGATACAATAGGCTTTAAACCAACAAAAGTAAGCAAGGATAAGGATGGACACTTTATATTTGTTTAGGGTAATACTCAATACAATGAGATTTCAATCATCAATATTTATGTACCCAACCAGAATGCACCTCAATTTATAAGAGATATTCTAATAGACATGAGCAACTTGATTTCTCTGAGCTCCATCATAGTCAGAGATTTTAATACTCCTTTGGCAGTGTTGGATAGATCCTCCAACAAGAAGCTTAGCAAAGAAATTTTAGATTTAAACTTAACCTTTCAGCATTTGAATTTAATGGACATCTATAGAACATTTCATCCTAACAAAACTGAATACACATTTTTCTCATCAGCCCATGGAACATACTCCAAAATTGACCACATTTTAGGTCACAAGTCTAACCTCAACAAATTTAAAAGAATAGAAATTATTCCTTACATCTTTTGGGACAGTCATGGAATAAAAGTTGAACTCAGTAACAACAGGAATCTGCAGACTTATACAAAAACATAGAAGCTAAATAACCTTATGCTGAATGATAGGTGGGTCAGAGATGAAATCAAGAAGGAAATTACCAAATTTTGGGAACAAAACAATAATGAACATACGAGTTATCAGAACCTCTGGGATACTACAAAGGCAGTCCTAAGGTAAATTCATAGCACTGCAAGCCTTCCTCAAGAAAACAGAAAGAGAGGAAGTTAACAACTTAATGGGACATCTCAAGTAACTGGAAAAGGAAGAACACTCCAATCCCAAACCCCTAGAAGAAAAGAAATAACCAAAATTAGAGCAGAATGAAATGAAATTGAAAACAAAAGGACTATACAACAGATCAATACATCAAAAAGTTGGTTTTTTGAAAAGGTCCA
>NW_003852488.1:5269186-5277985 GCF_000181295.1 Otolemur garnettii | reverse complement strand
ATTTAAAAGTAAAAAAGAAACTACCAAACTGTTTTTCTAAGTGGTTGTTCAATTCTACATTCCCATCAGCAGTGTATAAAAGTTGCATTTCTACTCGGTAGGGTTATAGATTAAAAAGGTAAATGGAAGGCAGATAAAGACTTGGATGTCTAGCAAATGGATTTGAAGTATAATCTGGGGACAATAGAGATCATTTAAAAGTTTAGAACAAGGGAAGGACAAAGTATATGAGGTGATTTAGAAAGATTAGTTTAGGTGGACTGAATAATGCAGGCATGAGAAAATAAATGTCTGAGCAGATGGAATGGGAATGAAAATAGGAAGAACAGATACAAAAGACAGTTTAAAGAAAATTAATGAACCTTGTTTTATTTATTTTCTTATGGCAATGGAAGGAGAAATACACGTACTTTTTTAGCTGGAGAGAATGAAGTGTGGTATGGTATCTTTAATACCAACGTAAAAATCAGGAGGTACATTTTGGAGATGGAGAATGAGTGAAACTTAGGTTGTGTTGAATTTGAAATGCATTCAACTGTTTCCCTGAAATATTTCATTTTTAGGCAATTCCATGTGAATTTTAGGTGGCCAGATAAACATATAAAAGAGGAAATTAGGAAATAAGTTAGAGACCAAAGCTGCCAGTGAGGTAGCAGCAGGGAAGAAAAGTATAGAATGGGATGGGAGAATTAAGGAGGGCTGCAATGGAGTGGTGGGAGGATACATTGGAAAAATTTCCCCTGCATAAGTGACAGTTCAACTTGGGAGATATAAATGAGCCTAGGGGTCATTCATGATATTTCTGAAGACTACTCAGCACAGAATTATGCAAATCCTATTCTTTTTCCAATGGTCATCATTTTCCAATGTGGTAGACATGAACTATAGTTAACCTCTGCCTACTTGTTTCTTCCGGCTTAGTTTTTCTCAAGTTTCATCATGTTGTGAATGGCCCTGTCCATTTATCTACATTGGTTTTCTTAGGGATATACAGCTACAAACTTGATTCTACTACTGAATCTTTAAAAGATGTTTCTAGGACTCGACCGACAATGTTTTATGCAATGTTACTGAGCCTCAGGGAAATGTAACTTAAAATTTAGCTTTGGAGGAATTATGCTTCAGGCATTTTGTACTGCATTTAGAATTCATATTTAAAGAACTCATGCCACATATTTTAAAAAGTCTCTTACCTTATATGAATTAGAGTAATGCTTCATAGACTGCTGGCAAATTGTGTGTGTGGCAATGAGGGAGCCAAAATAGGGCACCTACCGTGTGCTCATAGAACACATCCTTGTGAGAGATGCCTTGGATGGTATCTCATGGATGGGGCACATTGAATGAAGACTTCCCACTCCAGTTCCACCCACAAGTAGCCACACACATACTGAGACCTCTTACTTCATCATAAAATGTAATATAGTGATGCTTCTTAACAGTTTATAAGAGAGAAAGTGTTTAAGTGTGATTTTTTTTAAAAGGAAAACACAGTGTAATGATGCCTCAGGAGACAAATGAGCTATGTTGAATTCTTGCCAGTACTTTCATTCCGAAATAGTTGATTTTAGTATAGTGCTTTCTGTGGATTGAGATAAAAATTAAATATTTTTTCTTGATTCTTCTTTCATTCCTTTTGTTTTAGTTAGGATAATATTCTTTATGTCAATATTAGCATTTCTTAAATACTCAGTATTTGTTACATTGTGTTATAATGAGATTTAATGCAGTTGCCATAGGTCTCCTGATCCCAGTTTGTATGTATGCCTCTTAATGATATCTTCTTTTTGAAGCCTTTGCTATGAGTCAAAGTAATTGTTCTGATTTATATATTAGTCTGTTAAGTTTCATTGTATATTGAACTTTTGGAACCACTAATTAGGCTGTTGGTCTGGGAAATCAGAACTGATGGCTTTACTTGGGTCCACAAAACAGTGTCATTGGGGTGACAATTTTCAGTAGTGTTATTTTTGCAGAAGGAGAGAACAAAGCCTATTGTTCCACTTTAGTTTTATCATCACCCCCAAAGACTTAAGAACTGAGCTCACACTTTAAAAGTTCCCAAAGTATGAAGATTAGAAACATGGGCCTGGAATGAGACTCTAATACTGGAAGATGTTTCTTTCATGGACAGTTTTTGAACTTCATCGGTTCCTTAACTGTGCTTTAGTTTTCTAAAATAAAAAGTAGCAACAAAAGAGCATACATTTCATTGGTTTGTTGGGAGTAATGGTGCCTAGTATATGGAAGCAGTCAGTAAATGTCCGCAACTAACAAGAGCAACAAAAACAAATATGTGAGAATCTTAATACTCTAAAGCTTTATTTGTTGAGTTTTTTACTCTGCCTATAGCTGAAGTATCTCCTTTTCAGGGACATATCCTGAATAAATTCTTCAACTTATAGGAAAGACTGCTATATCTGTTATCTATTGCTGCATAAAAGGTTACCCCAAACTTTAGTGGCTTAAAATAAAAGTATTATTTCTCAGATGATTTCTGTGGTTAGGAATTCAGGAGTGGCTAAACCAGGCAGTTTTATCTTGATTCATCATGAAGTTATAGTAAAATTGTACCAAGATCCAGGGATTTCTCTAAGCCTTTTTCATTTAGACATTAGGTTGTAAGGACTCCAACAGCTAGGTGCTGGAATAATGGGGGCTCCTCAGACATTTCACTATCTATTGCTTTTTACACAAATTAAGACCAAAGTGTGAGTCTATCATTTCTTAAATATAGTTTAAACTTATAGTTTAATTATAAATTTAGTTAAAGTTTATAATAGCTTGAAAGAATATCCATCTTCTCTTTTCAATTGTGCTCATTTTGGTTCTTTTTATTTCATGCCTGTCATTGAAGGATAGCTGTTCTTTGCTCCTAAGAAGTCTTCTATTGCTCAAGAACCTTCATTTAACCCTTTCTTACTAGGAAAATATTTAAAAAGGATCAAAATCAGTGGCACACTGAACTCAGGGATCCTATTATTCATGTCTCCATCTGATTTTAGGACATACTATAGGACAGCATTTAAGAAATACCCTACAAATTCTTGTCTGGCATTATAACTGGATATTTTTCTAATCATGGAATTAGAGAATCAGCAACTATGTGTTTATTTGTTCTAACCATCTACCACCGTTTTGACATACTGACGTCGGTGAAGGAAGGTCATTTCTGCCTTTGGCTTGTCTTGGTGTGTATTTGCTGGCTTTGATTAGCAGCACCGTGGAGCAATCTGAAAGGAATTATTATCAATGGAATGGAAATCTTAGTGGTTTAAGTATCACTATTAGTTTACACAGAATGTCTGAAACTCTACATTCCTCTCTTGGCTGCATGTCCTTATTCCTCGTCTTTCCAAGGTTCTGTCAATAAAATACTAAGTAGCTGACTACTTGGATAAGATCTGGAAATCAAAAGGACTTTTAAATTTTAGACAGAGGGGTCATTTTATTGACTGGCTGAAAGTCTAAGTCCTGGTGAGTGCAGATTAGAGTTTTAGGTAAAAAAAATTAAATTTACTTATTGTTCATCTTATTTTTAAGCAGAAAAACAGTATTTGTACAAAATGTTTGTATCAAACAGACAAATAAGGCAGGTATGACAGAAAGACTTTGTAAATTGCATATGGGGAAAATCAAGTGGCAACATAATTTCTACTCTACTAAAGATAGGTGGGAAAGGCTGAGAAATGAGCTTAGGTTTAGTCTTGTTGACGTGTATTAGTTGTTTGATTGGGTATACAGGCTTCTCTTTGCCTGGTGCCCTTTTCCTTCTTCTCTTTCTTCCCCTATAGTTTTCTACACCCCTCTTTCCCCCCTGCCTGGCAGAGAACACTGGACAGCTATCAGGAAGGAACATGTCAAGTTGGAATTGCTGATGGTGAGGATATTTGTTAGCAAACATGCAAAACCGTAAATACTAGCTTGTTGGCAAATACAGAGCTGACAGAAAGGAGAGGGGCCCTTTGAGTTCACTGAAGCTCTTCTCACTCAGGAAGCATAAGGCCATGGACAAGTTAGGAAACACACCTCCCCTCTTCCTCTTGTGCCAGGAAAAACACAACCTTTGGAGAACAGGGGCATAAGAAACTGCTAGTGTAAGGCCTTTCTGTGCCTGCTGGCGCTTGAAGTCACTGTTGCTGTGGTTAGTCCTGCTGCTCATTCTTGGTCTTAGTGCATGTGATTTGGGCCTGATTTATCTTTAATTACTTCAGGGCTGAGCAGTTCAGGAGGATTTGAGTAGAAAAAAAAAAAATCTTTCTCCTGAGAGCACTTAAAAGTCTTTTCCTCTTGAACTGAGGCAAGATATAACTGTTGGTGGCTTTTGAATTTAAGTGATACTTCCACTACATAATAGCAATCTTGTTTTACCAAGACAACAATAGTAACAGCAGCAGCAGCACCGGCAGCATCAGCTCCAGCAAAAATAACTTAGGTCAGGGGACATAAATTTGGATTGATTTCTATTTAATTTATATTGTGTCACTTTAGTTTTTAATGGGTTGTGCAAACCAGGAAGCCAGTTAGAACCGGGCTCTTTCTCAGATCAAGATGGAAGGTCCTTTCCTCCCCCAGTGAAAATTGCCCAGAATGTAAATATTCAGATTCTCAAATAATCAGAATCACTCATTAATCAGAATTTTTTAACCTTTCAATTTTATAAGAAATAAGCGAACAATAGGGAAATAATGATCAGTGATGAATTTATACTAAACTCTTATACTACAAACTAATGTCAGTGCTGCCCTGCCTCTACTTCTTAACTTCTGACTTCATTGTTATGGCACCAAAGTAACTGATATCCAACAGTATGATCTTAGGGACTATAACTATCTGAATCATCAAACAGAGATCACATTTTATTCTCAATGCTGTATTGAATAAATCATGAAAATAGACTAGTGTATTTATAAATACTTTTTATCATGAGGATTGAAATAGGAAGGGTTTTTCTCCTCAATTCTGAGTTGAACAAAAAATTCAATGACCTAGAACACTTCTCCCCCTGAAAGTTACACTCAGTTGTGGTTTTGGAATATTTACATAGAGTTCAAGTTCCATGAGCTGTGTGGGATCATCTTAAACAGGGTCATATCCATACATCAAAGAAAGTAAATCTAAAGACATTAGCTTACTTTTCCAAAGGTGAGTGAGATTCAACTTTTGCCTTTGAATCAGACCTATATATGTATTAACATAATCAGGATTCAGTTCTCCCTTCCTCCACAACCCAGCAGTACCAAATCCAGCCCAAATGGAGGCACCTTTGCCCTCCTTCTTCTAAGACCCTAGATTTTCTCTCACTAGATTAACCACTTTCTATAGAGATATTAAACCACAAAGGAAGGCTGTATTAGAAACCAATTACGGGATAATGTTTCAAGAAAATTGATCTTTTAAAGCTTTGATTTGAAACTCATGCTCCACATTAATACAGGCAGCTGGAAGCTGGGAGAACTGTCCCTGAAAGAGGGTTGTTATGAGCTAACAACTTGAATCCTCGGCATGGATGTACAGGGTTAAAAGAAAAACCAGGCAAGAAATGAGATCAGGCCTAGAATTATGTATCTGTTAGTAATTTGAGATCCACATGACTTAGAGAGCTGCTGCCTGCTTATTCTTTATTAGTTCTTTAGAAAGACTGATCTGCAAGGCATTGAAGCAGGAATTTAACTTTTGTTTTTTTTATTCTAATTTCAAGGATTTTTTGTCTTCCTAAATTTAGGTCATGCAGATATCCTTGGTAAATTCTTGAGTAAGAGTACAATTGGCTATTTTCACATATCATCAAATTCTTTCCTTGACAGGAGGAAACAGCAGAGTAGGAAAGAATTCCTCTGGGGACAGAGTGTGCTTTGTATTTATTTATTTATTTATTGTATAAGGGAGAGAGTTATCCAGGTAGAACTCAGTTGTCAGTAAAGATGTTTGTTTTGGTTGGCAGTTGGCATGTTTAGTCTTAGAGTCAGGGGCTTTTGGCTCAGAGGTAAGCCCTGAAGGTGCATTGTCTCCTAACCTGGAGGGAGCAAAGAAACTGATGAAACATTGAAGTAGCATCAGCTCTGTTTTGCAAAGACAATCTGATTTTTACTTAGTCAACTGGAACTTTTTTCCTAATATATGGCCATTGCCATCACTGATTTTTTTTTTCCTCAAGTGGAACTTTTTACAAATATGAAATATGTACATGTTTTTCTACATATGCACTTGAGTCTAGGCCTAGGTTTATAAGTAGTACTTGAGATGAAGTGGCAAGAGGGAATAATATCAAACTTCTTTTGGAAGCTGTAATAGTTTTCCAAAGTGGAAAACAGAATGGATCCCAACCACTTTAGAGAATTCTTCAAGTTTTTTCTCTTCTTACTTTATCTCTGTCTTCTACCTTGTTCAGAGTTTGTTTGTTCTCTCCACATTTCACTCCATTCAATAAATATTTATTCAAAATTTCCTATGAAGTACAGCATAGCAGCTTAGAACAAGTATTCCCATTAGATCCCACTTTCAATTTTGTAAACATCAGTTTCCTCATCACTAAAACAAAGACAAAAAAATCATATTTATGGTAATGGTTATAGCAGGATTAAATAACATGATTTCTGTTAAGTACTTAGTATAGTATGTCACTCACTTCTCTAGTTTAAACATTTCTCTGTGATGGATTACAGATACTTAATAATAAATCACATAATAAATTAAGGTTATTTTATTACTCTTGGTGATAGTTTACCCTATAGTGATTTCTAAGCTAGAAAGAGGAGTTAAAAAAAAAAAAGAAAAAGAAATGTGTCTTATTTCTGTCTCTGTCTCCCTCTATTTTTGATACTAGATCTCCCTGATTAAAAGGAGGAAAGGGAGATCGAGTTTCCTATTTTTAGAAATGAACAAAGTCAGAGAAAAGAACATCTCTTGAAGGAGAACATGTTTATTGGCCCAGAGCATGGGTGGGGTTTTGTTGGGTAAGGGCTCTCAGAAACAGAGAAGTGGGAATCCAGGCATGATATTCAGAGGAGAGTGTGTTTGAAGTTAGTTTAAAGAATTGACTCAAAGTGGTGTAAAAATTACCAAGAAGAAAACCGTCCAGGATCCCACCAGGGCAAGATCTGACTTGCTATCTTCAATAAGTCAGCAGAGGGTGGCCCAAATTAAGATGTTTGTGGATACCTAAAGCACTGAAGAAAATTTGTGCTCCCCACAACCAAGTTATTTAAAAATAAAAGTTTATACCATGGAGTTCTACTCACCCATTAAAAAAATAGTGAACCAATACCTTTTGTAATGATGTGGTTGGAACCGAAAACATTCTCGTAAGTATTGCAAGAATGGAAAAACAAACACCACATATTCTCACTATTAAATTAGAATTAATCAATCAACACTCATGTGCACATATGGAAGTAAATTCAAGGGAACTCAAGCAGGGGGGAAGGGACAAAAGGGGAAGAGTAAATTTACACTGAATGGGTACATGTACACTCTCTGGGTGATGGGCACAGTATAATTTGTACTCAAACTGTACAAAAGTAATTCATGTATCCAAAACATTTGTATCCCTATAATATTCTGAAATAAAAAAATACAAGTGGTATAAAAAAGTATGTTAACACTAGAAATTTGATGGTTCTTTAGTGACTACTACAGAGTGCCAAAATGCACTTTTAATAATAATATGCTTAAATTTCAGCACATTTACTGCTTAGAGAGATAAGTTTACTTTGTTGGTCTGGGTATTCTTTGTTTAACAAAGAGGCAGTTGATAATTAAAAAAAAAAAAAAAAACCAACACCAAAACTATGTAGTTGGATGGCTATTGTCAATGGCCATATGAGTCCTAAATGAAGAAAACAATCCCTCAGGTCATCCAAATATTGTGTTCAGAGATGGTATAAAAGCCAGAAGTTTGGAAGGCAGTTTTTAAGACCCATATCTCTAGCAGTCAGAAAATAGGCTGTGCAAAGAATCAGACCCAACAACTGATTATAAGAACAGAATGTTACAAAGGAAGTTTAAGCTGTAACCCTGGAAATGCTTATAATTGAGGAAGGCCTCTCAATTGAGGAAGAATCTTGAGATTTGGGGTTAGCATATTTGGGTGGCTGGGCATGAGAAATTTTAAGACATAATGCTCCTTATGCCTCTGGGCCAGAAGAATTTGCTCTCTCTCTTCAATGTTAGAAGAGAATAGCTTTCTCCATGATAAATGAAACTCAGTTTAGCTGAATACAGGATCCTGTGCTGAAAGTCAAAACATCAAAGCTCTGTTTTATTTTACGAGATTGAAGGTTGATGACCATCCTCTTCTGGCTTGAAAAGTTTCAGCAGAGAGATCTGTAGTCATTCTAATTTTCTTCCCCTTGTAGGTTATGATTTTCTTACATCTGGCTGCTTGCAGGATTTTCTCCTTCATATTAACTTTGGTGAAGTTAATTACAATGTGTCTAGGGGATGTTTTATTTGGATTGAGTCATGCTGGAGTTCTGAAACTGTCTGCGATCTGAATTTCAGTATTTCTTGCCATGCTTGGGAAGTTCTCCTTAATTATCTCTTGAAGTAGAGTATCTGTTCCTTTTAGAGATGTCATCTAACTCCAGTAAGAGTGACTTACATAACAAAATCTGAAAACTGTAGATGTTGGCATGGATGTGGAGAAAAGGGAACACTTCTACACTGCTGGTGGGAATGCAAGCTAATACGTCCCTTTTGGAAAGAAATATGGAGAATACTCAGGGATCTAAAAGTAGACCTGCCATTCAATCCTGCAATTCCTCTACTAGGAGCATATCCAAAAGACCAAAAATCACT
>NW_003852488.1:5254885-5268371 GCF_000181295.1 Otolemur garnettii | reverse complement strand
CAAAGCTCATCATGGCCTGAGTAGGAAAGTATTGCTCTGCAACTGGATAAAAGGAATTATACACTCAAAAATTGCTAGATTCAGCTAATATGTATCTAGAGGAACTAGGAAGACATACATGGATCTTAAAAGTGTTATAATTGGAAAAACAGAATATAATGCTAAATAGTGAAGAGGTTATTGTTGTGGGAGAATTCATCTATGATTCAAGATTTAATATCCTGGCAAGAATGCCTTAACTGGCATCCATTATTCTTTTATGGAATGGTTTCTTGATATTTAAAAATAATTATGATTTATAGCAAGTGAGGTAGAGACTTCCTTGACAGAGTATTGAGGATGATACAAAAATCCCAGAGAGATGGGCATGTTAGAATAGACTGCAATGTCCAACACCAGAGACCATTTTGTGAAGGTTAGTGGTTGCTCCATTCATTAAAGTGATAAGAAATATGTTAGTGGATGGGTGGGGGGTACCCACATTGTCAAGAAGCTCAGTGGTGCTGTCTGTCATAGACCAGGCTGATTTTAAGAAGTGCTCCTATGAAACTGAGCACTCTAGTGTTAGTGAGGATGACTGAATTCCACAATGGTGCCAGGTGTTGTCACTTAACTGTCAAAGACCAGATAGGCAGAAGTACTATGATGGACCAAAAAACTAGGAAGATAAATAAGGGACCTGGATGTTCAGGGTCTATGGAAATCACTATTATACTCCACTGTTCCTATGAGTGAGATAGATGAAGAGCCAACAAGTGAATTAATTGGCTTTTATAATACAGCAAACAAACTGAAAGTAGGAATAATGTTAACTGTTGCAATGGTAAAAATATTCTCCTTCACCCAGGTCCTAGACCTGACTCAATTTTCAGACCCAGAGCTCTTTGTTTTAAAGGAGGGATGCTATGTAAAGTAGATATTCCACATTTTTTTCTCACAGGAATGTGGCTATTAGCCAGATTACAAAGGAGAAAAAGGAGTATGAGTTTAGAGATAATGCAGTCCACAAGATTGTCCTCAGTTCTGACACAAATTGACAGTTCAAGGTATCCTCCAAAACAACTTAAGTTTTGCTGTTTTAGAAGCTGTATATTACAAGGAAAGGACAAATATTAAATCAATTAAGAGAAGAGTCCAGCAGTGATACTGAAGTTCTATATGTCCTCTTTTTGTGGAGTTGAAGATTGTAGTCAAAATTAAGTATTAAAAAATATAGTGACTAATGACAGACTGCCTAAGACCAAGGGCTTAAGTCAGAGTAAGTTCTTCATTCTGTCTCTCCAATTTTTTCTGGGGCAAAAAAATGTTAGGTAGTGGTGCTTAAGTAAGTGGAACTTTAAAGATTCTTCTTCTTTGCTCTGAATTAGAGCATATTCCAGCATAATGTATTTTTATAATATTTTCTGTGAATTGAAGAATATTTGATTAAAGCTATAGGCATAGAACTCTAAAACCAATATTGAACTTTCAAAATCAACATTGTTGCTAAGTCAATGATCTTAAGAGATAGATCCTCTTAAGAGATAAAGCCATATTCTTTTGCCAGCTGCTCTATCAGTACTGTTTACTAGAAAAATAATACAAACTACTTATAATTTAAAATTGTATTAACATTTTCTGAAATAAAAATAGTAGAATGAAATAGGTGAAATTAATTTTAATAATATAGCAAGTCACTATGGCAAAATATTATTTCAATAATCATTAAGTATAAAAATTATTGAGCTCTTTTGTATTTTTTAAAACTAAGTATATAACATATGGTGTGTTTTGCACTCAGAACATTCCTTAATTTGGCCTAGCCTTATTTCAACTGCTTGATAACCACAGATGGATAGTGGTTACCATGTAATCTATATATCATCTTCTCTATTGTCAGTCACCTTTACCCCAGAGGTCATGAAAATTTATTATTTTATTATGCCCTTAGGGTATTGCCACTTAATGTTTCATATCAAATAGTAATAATATGTGCTGCTTAGTGAATTATATTCCACATAAATATTGTAAAGTTCTTAAATTAATACATATTTTATTTTTGAGATTATAAGCAAGTGGGTTGGTAGGAGTTGAAAATGCTCCAAATCTTGTCTAGAGTGGAAGAACCATGATATCTTTAGAATACACAACAGTATCTTCATAGATTCTATTGTGACTAGGTCTTCCTCATTTAATTTCCCATAATATCTTAAGTTCTACATAAGAGGAAAATTTCTCTTTTTTTTTCCACCCAGGTTCATTGACTGAGGCCTTATAAATCATACTGTCAAGAGACAGATTAACAAAACAGACAAAAATTTATTAACATGTTCATTGTGCATACACATGGGAGTATTCAGTGTTGAGTAACTCAAAGGAGTGGTTAGAATTTGGGCTTCTATAGCATCTTTAAAAATAATAATAAATTTGTTTTTCCATTCTTAGGATACTTGACTTAGGAGAGTGTTCTCCAAATCCATCCAAGTTGTAACAAAGGATACAAATATCCATCTTTTCATGGCTTAAGAATATTCTAGGTATACATATAACATAGTTTATTAATTCATTCATGCATTGAAGCACACTTTGATTGTTTCCACATCATGGTAACTATAAATTGGGCTGCTATAAACATTCAAATGCATATATCCTTATGGTAAAATGGCTTCTTTTTCTTTGGGGTAGACACTTATTAATGGGATTGGAGGATCAAATTGGTTGTAGTCAATACTAATTTGAAACTTGTAGATTAACAACATGATCACATGAAAGAAAAACTCAATTAAATTCATGAATGTGAGTGGTGGGGTTGTTGGGTTCCTACTTAGCTGGAACAAGTGAGGGTGTATGGTACATTTTCCCGGTGAAGGGCACAACTACACCTTGGACTTTACCTTCCAAATGCAAACAATGTAACCTAATGATATATACCCTAATTTTAATGTAAAAAAACGAATAATGAATTTGTAGAGAAATGATAAGATGAAGAAAAAGAGTCTTTAGCTTCTGACGAGGTAAATTGGGGGAATGTAAGTACATGTGGAAACTAACAGTAGATAAGGACTAGTTAGATTTTTCTGGGCTGATAAGTTTATAGAATTGCCTCTCATGGTTAAGTTCTGTTCATCTTGGTATAGAGTGAGGTGGAACACTTTTACAAATCTATTTTCTCTTTTTAGGAAAATGGGTGGAAGGCCTAGAACTTTTTTTGTATCTGCTGCTTCTTAATTGCCTTTGATTCAAAGTAATTCTTATCCCAAAGTGGCATATTTTGGGGGTGGCATATGCTGTACCCCTCCAGTTTATATCCTGCAAATTCTCCAGTCAGAGCTGTTAGGGGCATGACTACTCTGATTTGAGAGGGAGTACTTTAGTTAAGGAATTTAAGGTCTATGTAGGACCTCAATAAAACCTTATAGAAAGGAATTGCATAGTCTTCAGCTAATGATCCTCGTGTTAGCTCTCTATCCTGGTTGTAGTAAAGACTTGAGGAATTTTTTTTTAAACTCTGTCTTCTAATTAGACTTTCTTTAGTGATTAAGTTATGGGTATAGAAGAAATGAAAAGTGTCTTTAATTTTGTCAAGATTTGCCACCATTAATCTTGGAAGGAATAGTTGAAATCTTTTGGGAAAGTTAAGCAGTTGTGATGATCTCTAGCTATCAACTTCTAACTTAAGAATTATCAGTTTATGGTTTGCATTTCAACGTCACCAACATTTCATTTTGTTATTATTTCTCTGGAGCTCTTTGCAAACAAGGAAAATGTTTTTCCTTGGTCCCAGTGTTTAGATTTTAAATTCATGGCTATTGAATGAATGAATAAATACTAAATTTATTCTTTATTTGTGTTTGTTCTTAGTTCTTTTCTCTTTTTTGTCAATGTTATCTGGAATCAAACAGACGTTTCTGGGTAGGTTGCATCTGACTCATGCTAATCTTATAATGTCAGTTCATTACTATTGACTCTTAACCATTATAGACTTCTAGATCTGTGTCTTTGATGTTCATAGAAACATATTTTCTTTCTTTTTTCTTTTTTCCCCTCTAGTTGAACTTTTGCTTTCTTTATATACTACTCTAGATTCCTCTCAAATCTCTTTTATTATCTTTAATTAGAAAATCATGATGAAGCATAATGGTCTAATATATGTGTATGTAAAACTCTAGCCTGGCCCACAGATAAAGTTTTGGTTTCATCTCACTTACTTTGAATTCCTCATGTTTAAAATTAAAACTAAAACTCAATATATCTCATATATAACAAAGAAGAAAAATAATCCAACTTAATAGTCTCAAAACATCCACACCAAAATCAGAGTGGTCAAAGTCTATTAAATTTTAAAGATCTAACAGGCTTAAAGTTTTTTCTCTCTTCCTCAGACTGTATCACTTAATGTGTTTTATGTGAAGAAAGTAAATGACACATGGAATCCATCCTAAATGCAGAACGTAAGGATTTTATACATTTATTTATTTAACTAACAGTGCAAGTAGAGAATGCATAGGCACATGTCTAGCATTTTGTTGTATCTTATTAATACTTCTATTGCTGAGGGAGATGATTGCTGTCTTTGAAATAATTTTCAGGAAGGTTTCAGGACTGATGATCATAAAATTTGGGATTTAGGAAATAGTAGAGTAATTTAGGGGATGGAAAAGTAGAAATAAACCTAAATAACAAATAAACAGATTTTCGTGGTATAAATGTCTGGTAGTGTGGCCGACTCTCAATTATCCATGGTATTGGGAGCCGGAGATACACGAATAATTGACATATAATCCAAAAGCCTCAGTGTAATGAACAGTTTTCCATCTTTTCTTCTAGGAGAACTGCTAACAAGGAGCAGAATAGACTGATTTGTGTTTCCAACAGACTTTATTTCTCCTTCTGACTGCTGGGTGGGGTTGCTAATGAGCAATATGCT
Organism: Otolemur garnettii; assembly: GCF_000181295.1. Taxonomy (NCBI): domain Eukaryota; kingdom Metazoa; phylum Chordata; class Mammalia; order Primates; family Galagidae; genus Otolemur; species Otolemur garnettii. Next base: position 5,263,465 of record NW_003852488.1, on the reverse strand, counting down.
ATCCAAAAAGCCTTGAGCAAGAGAGAAAATGAGGGGAAATCAGTGGCTAGTAGAATCCACAATGGGATAATTAGTCTCAGAATAATACAGAGTTGATTATATGTCAATTTAAAAGAAAGAAACAAATAATATCCCTTGTTAGTCTTTGATTGTTAAAAATATATGTTTTTCAGAACCTTTGCATTATAGAAACATGTGTTCTATGTATCCCAATGGATTGAGGGCTAGAAGTAGATCTGGAGCATCATACTTAATTGGAATAACAGCTTACGTTCTGGAGTTAGCTACACTTGGGTTCTGCACCTTTCTGTGTTAACAGTCCACATCATGGCTGGTTTGGTTTGGTTTTGATCCCCCAGTATCACCATAATGAGAATAAGTGATGCAATTTACTGTGAAGGGATTCCCTGCTGGGAAACAACTGGCGCCTGAAAGCCTTTCCCTGTGCATGTATAACAGCAGTTAAACATTGTTTTTCCCTCAAAACAGTGAAATTCCAAAATACCACAGAGAGAAAGAGTGAGAAAGAGAGAAAGATGTTTTGCATTTTAGGATAGGGGTAGTACTGCATAATCTCTGTACATTTAAATAAACATTTTTCCTATTTGAACAATTGCTGCATAATTAAATTTAAATACCCCATTCCTGAATAATGTATCCATGCCTGAACCCACCAATGATATCCCCATGGAACTCTCTAACTCACCCTCTTTTTCTCTCTGTCTTAAACTACATGAAGAACTATAAAAACATTTCTGAAACAAGCATGCAATTATCTCAAGTCTTTGGCCTTCAGCCTGATAAAAGCTAGACCATGTCTAAATGAACACAGACTCCAACCAAGTAAGAGACATAGGCTTTTCTGACATGGAAGGGTAAAATCTTCTTATTGAAACTGCACACTAGAGATTTGAGTGGAAGGATTACAAAAAAGCTTAAATAAACAGCTAATTTTTTAAGTTTATAAGTGAACATATGCACACACTACTCCTATATATCCCCTTTAAAGGCTGACTTTCTTGTAAAAAAGGAACCATGGGAATGATCCTCTAGTTTTGAAAGACATTTTGTTTTTGTGAAAATTTACTAAAAAATTAATGATCTTCAAAAAAATTCCAGGTTAGTCCATATACTTCCATTGACCGGGTTTTTTTTTTTTTTTCCAGTTTTTGGCTGGGGCCATGTTTGAACCCACCACCTCCAGTATATGAGCCACAGGTGCTGCCCCATTGACTGTTTTTTGAATGTATAATAATTTCATATGCTATTCAAATAATGGAGAGTAAATTTATAAATGACCAAATTAAATATGAAAGCAATGTTTTTCCTCAAAGATCCCTTTGCCAAAGCATTATATATACAAAAAAATTTTAAAAATTGACATGTTCCATATTACAGATGGTTCTTAACAAAATAAAGCAGAAATAAGCAATTTTTAACTAGACATATTTTATTGACTGTTCTGTGATTTATTACATTATAGACAGTGTAGAAATTTATGAGTAAAGTGACTGTGTAAGATGGAAAGGTGTGAAGTAGAGATAGAAATTACAGTCTTCTCTTTTAATACTTTCAATAGATTTATAAAGTTGTTTGAGGAAGAAATATCTGGAATTCTTTTTAAGTTGTAAGAAAATTTGTCTATTTATTTGTTTATTTATTTATTTTTGATTTAGGATGTGGGTGGCACCAAAGGATAGATTGATGGTAGCAGAAATAAAACCACTTGTTAAAGAGGACTATTCAAGGGAATATGGTAGAAAATGAGATCCAAGGCAAAAGAGGATAAAAGCAAGGATAAATAGATGATGCTACAAAGAACATTAAGGTTTGGGAGAAGGAAAATTTGCATTTGAAGATCTTGATGAGGTAGAAAACAGATTAAGAAAGAAACAGAGATGGGTTCAGGGCATTGGGATGGTGACAAAAGTTTAGAACTCTTGTTACAGAAATGGGATAGTGACTTAGTGTGAAACAAGGTCAAAATTGGTTAATGTCAACTTAGTGTCTTGCTGAAGTTGGGCTTCTGTTAAAAATTATGTAGCAGCAACTGACAATAATTGTCTACCTAAAATTTGGCTTCAGATGTAAGATCGTTGGATTGCTCTCTGGCAGGGGCCTTGTTGGGTAACTGCAGCTAGAGGATAAAATGATGAGAAAAAGTGAGGATGGTAATAATAAAGGTTGTAAGATTTTGACAGAAATAAATGGATGAAGATAAAGGTAAGAGTTTAAGGAACTGGGATCTCAGTGAAGTTCAAGTGGATTTCGTTGGAGTGAAATAACAGAAAGAATGGGAGATTTTGTTCTGATTAGGATATTGACATATAAGACTTCAGAGGAAGAACTATGTGATGACAAGGCCAGTCTACAACCAGCACAGTAGGTTGCTTCCATGCACATTCTCTGACATACATATGGAAAAGTTCAGGAAGGAGGAACTCATCTGCTCACTTAAAGGGATTGTGGTACATTGTGGTATAACACACTGGATAAGGGTTGGAGAGACTTACATGGTCCACGTCCTGCTGTGAACATAATTTTGTCTTTTCTTAATTAAGTGGGAGTGAAAGCATCCATTGCACTCCAATTTTAGGTGTGCTTGAAGAATAAGTTATGTACATGTATGTGTGAGTTCTTTGAAAACTGCAAAGTTCTATACACATATTGAGTATGGCTAAAGAACAAATTTTTAAAAATAAAAATGACCTCAATGCATGGGAGATTATGAAATATTTTAATAGATGAAATAAGGATCTTATTGTTAGATTTGAGGCCTTAGAAATCTTACCTCGAAAGTCCTTTGCTTGAGTCCTGATTCCCAACTCTGTATGTCCTCCAAGTGATGGTTAAAAGCTTATTGGAAACTAAAGATATCACCTGGAATTAAAACACCACTACACATTTAACTAACTCAGAGTATTGCCATAGTCTGGAAATTCCAGTTTTCACTAATTCCTGATAATAAAGACCAAATCTTAACATCTTAATGAGGATATTAGCTTGGATCAACCCAATTTGCTATGATACATTGGTCATGTTTATTTGGTTTTCTGTCTATCTTTCTCAAAGTCAGCCTACTTTCCAAAACTGGTTTCACTCTCTCCAAGCTACCTCTTCTTTCAATCAATCTGATGGTGGAGGTTTGAATAAGCCTTGCTGTGATTCTCCATAGCTATGATATTAGAAAATTATTTAAATGGTAAAATCCAAACCAAACCAAACCAACTATCATCACCACCACCACCAACAATAACAACAAAAATGGAGAGAGAGTAATAATTGAAGTCACAATATTTTTTTTGAGTGTCCTTCAACATTTACATTTTAAATGTCTTATATATAGTTTTATCTGATGTTTAGATTGACATAGGAATTGCTTGATAATAGTACTAATTTTCAAAGGATAGAAATTGTACATATATTGTCTTAAGATATAATTTCCTGGGAGGGGAAGGGAGAGGGAGGGTGATTGGAGGGACCATTTCTATGGTTTATCTTACAAGGGTACAAGTGAATCTTTCTAGGAGTAGAATATAAATATTGTGTCTTAACACAATAACTAAGAAAATGACATAAAGGCTATGTTAACCAGTTTGATGAAAATATTTCAAATTGTATATGAAAACACCACACTGTACCCCATGATTGCATTAATGTACACAGTTATCATTTAATTAAAAAAGAAAAAGAAAAAAGGAAAAAAAATTCCTATAATTTCCAAGGTAGCAAAATAAAAATACCTTATTATGAGAACAAATTTTGGTTGAAGTCATAAAAGGTTTTAACCTTCTATAGATGCCAATGAAAACAAAAACCATGTAATTACTTTCTCTGAACTGTTTTCTCTTATAGGCAATTTTACACTCATTTGCAAATATTGCACCAGACTAAAACAATTGCATTTGGTGAAATACATATGGAAGTTGAGGTCCTGATCCTGTATCTCTTTCCTTTAAGTTGCCCTTCTTTTTCTCCCTAACTTAAACGCCATCAATGGATTCCAGCTGGCTATCTGCACTGAAATAGTTCAGAAAAAGAAAACTATAACTTGAAAATGTTTTTAATGACCTGTTTGATAAAGGCATATAATTGTAACTCTCTCAGAACAAATTAAAAAAAAAAGAAGGAAAAAGAGACCCAGCTAAGTTTTATGCTGATGAAAGGAAGTTTAGGTATCTCTTGGACCTGCATCTAACATCAACAGTAATACTATATCTATTAATAGCAAGTCCTGTGGAGCTAAACTTTATCTCCCTGTCAGCAAGGAATTGTTTGTTACATTGTTTGTTGCAATGTATTAGGTTTTTCTTTGACAAGTTTAAGACACCATTAATGAAGCAGTTTCATGGAACAAAGTAACCCATCAGATAAATCAGTTCCTTTTTTTTCCCCCCTAAATCTATTAATTAATTAATTTTACTATTGGGGATTCATTGAGCGGACCAGAGACCAGGTTACGCTGATTACATTTGTTAGGTTAAGTCCCTCTTATAATTGTGTCTTCCCCCCAAAACGTGTGTCACACACTGAGACCCCTATGTTCCTCCCTCCTTCCCTCTCTCTGCTCTTCCTTCTCCCACCCCCTCCCTCCTTCCCTCTCTCTGCTCTTTCTTTCCCCCACCCCTCTCTCCTCTCTTTCTCTGCTCTCCCCTTTCCCTACTACCCACTGTGTACTAAGTCATTAATTGTCCTCATGTCAAAATTGAGTACATAGGATTCATGCTTCTCTATTCTTGAGATGCTTTACTACGAATAATGTGTTCCACATACATCTATGTTAATACAGAGGATGTAAAGTTTCCATTTTTTTAAATGGCTGAATAGTATTCCATGGTGTGTATATATATATATACTACAGCTTGTTAATTCATTCCTGGGTTGGTGGGCATCCAGGCTGTTTCCACATTTTGGCGATTTTTAATTGAGCTGTGATAAACAGTCTAGTGCAAGTGTCTCTGTGATAGAAAGGATTTTTTTCCTTCTGGGTAGATGCCCAGTAATGGGATTGCAGGATCAAATGGGAGGGTCTAGCTGTTATACCCAGGAATTGCACAAAGACCACACTGATAAGAAACCCAAATTTACAGCAGAGTCCTTTTATTGAAGAGCCGGCTGGCGACTGCCTCAGTGTCCCAAAATGGAGTTTCTGAGAGCAGCTTCCAGTGCTTAAGGGCTTTGGTTTTTAAGACTTAGTCTGCATCCTCATTGGCAGTCAGGCTGTCCAGGTGCATTCAGGTGGGGGTAGCAAGCATGCATTGTATAGAAACAGAATTTTGCAGTTAGTTAGCTATATATCGTACATCTTTGCTTTAATATTTTCCCACACATCTTAGTTCCAGTACTTTTCCTCCATACATCTTTGTCTCAGTATTCTCTCCACCTGATATTGTCTAACAGTTAGTGTGGGGACAGTTGGTTCATTTCCCAGGCCCAGGAGTTAGTCAAGCAGGAAGTTACTGAGTACGTTCCCATCTATCTTGGGAGTGAACCAGACTTACTCCATTCTGTTGAGGGCTTGCAGCCCAGGAATTTGTCAGGAATTAACTGCTATTTTTCGATAGGCCTAGGCCTAATATAGCTTGAGTTCTTTGAGGGTTCTCCATACTTCCTTCCAAAAAGGTTGTATTAGTTTGCAGTCCCACTAGCAGTATAAAAGTGTTCCTTTCTCTCCATATCCACACCAGCATCTGCAGTTTTGAGATTTTATGATGTAGGCCATTCTCGCTGGGGTTAAATGATATCTCAGGGTGGTTTTGATTTGCATTTCTCTGGTAATTAGGGATGATGAGCATTTTTCATATGTTTGCTAGCCACTCTTCTGTCTTCTTTAGAGAAGGTTCTATTCATGTCTCTTGCCCATTGATATGTAGGATTGTTGGCTTTTTTCATGTGTATTAATTTGAGTTCTTTATAGATCCTAGTTAGATCCTAGTTATCAAGCTTTTGTTAGATTCAAAATATGCAAATATCCTTTCCCATTGTGTAGATTGACTATTTGCTTTGGTTGTTGACTCCTTAGCTGTACAGAGCTTTTCAGTTTAATTAAGTCCCATTCATTTATTTTTGTTGTTATTGCAATTGCTATGGAAGTCTTCTTCATAAAGTCTTTCCCCAGGCTGATATCTTCAAGTGTTTTTCCTATGCTTTCTTTGAGGATTTTTATTGTTTCATGTCTTAAATTTAGGTCTTTCATCCATCTTGAATCAATTTTTGTGAGTAGAGAAAGGTGTGGGTCCAGTTTCAGTCTTTTACATGTGGATATGCAGTTCTCCCAGCACCATTTATTAAATAGGGAGTCTTTCCCCAGTGTATGCTTTTACTTTGTTTAATGAAGATTAGGCAACTGTAAGATGTGAGTTTCATTTCCTGGTTTTCTGTTCGATTTCAAATGTCTATGTCTATTTTTGTACCATGCTGTTTTGATGACTATGGCCTTGTAGCAAAGCCTAAAGTCTGGTATGCTGATGTCTCTGGCTTTATTTTTATCACTAAGAACTGCCTTACTTATACAGGGTTTCCTCTGGTTCCATACAAAATGAAGAATTATTTTTTCGAAGTCTTGAAAGTATAATGTTGGCATTTTAATAGGGATGGCATTGAATCTGTAGATTGCTTTGGGAAGTATAGACATTTTAACAATGTTGATTCTTCCCAGCCATGAGCATGATATGTTATTCCATTTGTTAATATCCTCTACTATTTATTTTCTTAGGGTTTCATAATTTTCTTTATAGAAGTCCTTCACCTCTTTTGTGATGTATATTCGTAGGTATTTCACTTTCTTTGAAACTATGATGAAGGGTATTCTATCCTTAATTAGCCTCTCATCTTCGCTGTTATTGGTGTATACAAAGGCTACTGACTTTTGTACAATTATTTTATATCCTGAAATATTACTGTACTTTTTTATGACTTCCAGTAGTCTTGAGGTTGAGTCTTTGGGATTCTTTAAGTATAAGATGATATCATCAGCAAAGAGGGAGACTTTGACGTCCTTTGCTTCCATTTGGATGCCCTTTGTTTCCTTCTCTTGCCTAATTGTATTGGCAAGAACTTTCAGCACTATGTTGAATAGTATAGTGACAGAGGACAACCTCATTTGGTTCCACTTCTAAGTGGGAAAGCGTTCAGTTTTACTCCATTAAGTAAAATATTAGCTGTGGATTTGTCATAGATAACTACGATCAGTTTAAGAAATGTGCCACCTATGCCTATACTCTTCAGTGTTTTAATTAGAAAAGGATTCTGGATTTTATTGAATGCTTTTTCTGCATCTATTGAGAAGATCACATAATCTTTGTTTTTGCTTCTGTTGACATGGTGAATAACATTTATGGACTTGCATATGTTAAACCAGCCTTGCATCCCTGTGGTGAAACCTACTTGATCGTGATGTATGACTTTTTGATGATAAGCTGTAATCTGTCATCTATAAGCTGTAATATTGGCTAAGATTTTGTTGAGAATTTTTGCATCCCTATTCATTAGTCAAATTGGTCTGAAGTTCTCCTTTTTAGTTGGTTTTTTTCCGGGTTGTGGTATCAGGGTGATATTTGTTTCATAGAATGTGTAGGGGAAGATTTCTTCCTCCCCAATTTTTTAGAATAGTTTCTGCAGTATGATAATAAGCTCTTCATTGAAGGTTTGATAGAATTCTGGTTAAAGCATCTGGACCAGGGCATTTTTTTGTTGGGAGATTTTGTATTGTTTCTTTGATCTCCATGCTTCAAATTGGTCTATTCAGGAGCTCTATTTCTTCCTGGCTAAGTCTAGGGAGGGGGTATGATTCCAAATATTGATCCATTTCCTTCACATTGTCAAATTCTGGGCATAGAGTTTCTGGTAGTGTTCAGAGGTAATCACTTATATCTGTGTGGCAGTTATTGTTATTTCCCACTTATCATTTCTTTTTTTTTCCCATTAAATCAGGGGTACAATGTGCTGGGTTTATATGCAATTTGAAATATTTTCATCAAACTGGTTAACATAGCCTTCACAACATTTTCTTCGTTATTGTGTTAAGATATTTATATTCTACATTTAGTAAATTTTACATGTACTCTTGTAAGATAGACTGTAGGTATGGTCCCACTGATCACCCTCCCTCACCCATCCTCCCCTCCATCTCCCCTTTCCCCATATTCTTGGGCTATAATTGGGTTATAGCTTTCATATGAAAGCTATAAATTAGTTTCATAGTAGGGCTGAGTACATTGGATACTTTTTTTTCCCATTCTTGAGATATTTTGGTAAAAGAATATGTTCCAGCTTCATCCATGTAAACATAAAAGAGGTAAAGTCTTCATCTTTTTAAAGGCTGCATAGTATTCAATGGTGTAAATATACAACAAATTATAAATCCATTCATGGGTCCATAGGCACTTGGCTTCTTCCATGACTTAGCAATTGTGAATTGGGCTGCAATAAATATTCTGGAACATATATCTTTGTTATACTGTGATTTTTGGTCTTCCAGATATATACCTAGTAGAGGAATTGTAGCATTGAATGGCATGTTTATTTTTAGATCTCTAAGTGTTCTCCAAACATCTTTCCAAAAGGAATGTATTAGTTTGC
>NW_003852488.1:5245852-5253590 GCF_000181295.1 Otolemur garnettii | reverse complement strand
GTGAAAGTTTGATCTCTTCTGACCCTATGTGGATGGATACAATTGATCACCTTTTCTTGCCTAATTGTGATGGCTAAGACTTCCATTACCATGTTAAAAAGCAATGGAGACAATGGGCAACCTTGCCTCTTTCCTGATCTAGGTGGAAATGATTTCAATTTTATTCCATTCAATACGATATTGGCTGTGGGTTTACTATAGATGGCCTCTATCAGTTTAAGAAATGTTCCTCTCTACCAATTTTCTTCAGTGTTCTGATCGTGAAAAGATGCTGGATATTATTAAAAGCTTTTTCTGCATCAATTGAGAGAATAATATGGTCTTTGTTTTTTCATTTCTTTATGTGATATATTTATAGGTTTATGTATATTAAAGCAGCCTTGAGTCCCTAGGATAAAACCCAATTGGTCATGGTGTTTATTTTGTTTGATGTGTTGCTGGATTCTGTTTACTAGGATCTTGTTGAATATTTTTGCATCAATATTCATTAGTGATATTGGTCTATCATTTTCTTTTATTGTTGGGTCTTTTCCTTGTTTGGGGATCAAGGTGACGTTTGCTTCATAGAATGTGTTGGGTAGTATTCCTTCTTTTTTTATATTTTGGAAAAGGTTGAGTAATATAAGTACTAGTTCCTCTTTAAAGGTTTGGTAGAATTCTGACGTGAAGCCATCTGGTCCTGGGCTTTTCTTTTTAGGGATATTTTGTATAGTTGATGATATTTCAGAACTTGAAATAGGTCTCTTCAAAATTTCCACTTGATGCTGGCTACCTGTAGGAAGGTGGTGTGCTTCCAAAGACTGGTCTAGTTCCTTCAGATTTTCGTATTTCTGAGAATAGAGTTTCTTGTAATATTCATTAAGGATTTTTTGCATTTCTGAGGAGTCTGTTTTTATTTTATCTTAACATTTCTCATTGGTGAAATTAGAGATCTTACTCTTTTTCTCCTGGTTAGGATAGCCAAAGGTTTATCTATCTTATTGACCTTTTCAAAAAACCAATTTTTGGATTTTTTGATCTGTTATTTAATCCTTTTGTTTTCAACTTCATTTAATTCTGCTCTAAATTTGGTTATTTCTTTTCTTCTGCTGGGTTTGGCATTGGAATGTTCTTCCTTTTCCAGTTGCTTGAGATGTCCCATTAAGTTGTTAACTTCCTCTCTTTCCATTCTCTTGAGGAAGGCTTGCACTGCTATAAATTTCTCTCTTAGGACTGACTTTGCAGTATCTCAGAGGTTCTGATAATTCATGTCTTCATTGTTGTTTTGTTCCAAAAAGTTGGTAATTTCCTTCTTAAATCTTGTGTATGACCCAGCTATCATTGAGCATAAGGTTGTTTAGTTTCCATGTTTTTGTATGAGTATGCAGATTCCTATTGTTGTTATGATAAGACATGTATTATCAGAACCTCTAGGATGCTGCAAAGGCAGTCCTAACAGGGAAATTTATGGCACTGAGATAAATAAAATAAAAGTTGAGTTCAACTTTTATTCCATGATGGTACAAGAAGATGCAAGGAATAATTTCTATTCTTTTAAATTTGGTGAGGTTAAACTTGTGACCTAAGATGTGATCAAATTTGGAATATGTTTCATGGGCTGATGAGAAGAATGTGTATTCAGTTTTGTTAGGATGAAGTGTTCTGTAGATGTCTGTTAAATCCAATTGTTGAATGGTTAAGTTTAAGTCTAAAATTTCTTTGCTCTGCTTCTTTTTGGAGGATCTATCCAATACCGCCTAACGAGTGTTAAAATCTCCAACTATGGTGCCAGAGGAAATCAAGTTGCTCGTGTCTGTTAGAGTCTCTCTTTTAAATTGAGGCACATTCTGGTTGGGTTCATCATGTTAATAATTGAAATCCCATCATGTTGAGTGTTACTATTAAGAAATATGAAGTGACCATCCTTATCTTTCCTTACTTGTGTTCGTTTAAAGCCTATTGTATCCGTGGATAAAACTGCAACACCTGCTTTTTTCTGATTTCCATTTGCCTTGAATATAGATGACCATCCCTTCACCCTGAGTCTTATATTTGTCTTTTAAGGTAAGATGAGATTCTTGTATGCAGCAGATATATGGCCTGAGTTTTTGTATCCAGTCAGCCAACCCATACCTCTTTAGAGGGTAATTTAAGACATTCACATTAATTGTAAATATTGATAAGCCTGGTAGAATTCTGGGTATCAAAATTTTCAAATGTCAGGTGGACAATTTTAATCCTTTCACCACTGTGGAAGTTGGAATTTGATCAAAATTTTCTGAGTGAGTTTGCTTTTGTGGTGGAAGATTGTGCTGGTCATATGGAGGATAGGTCTGAGAATATCCTGGAGAGCTGGTTTAGTTATGACAAATTTCTTCAACATGTGAATGTCATTAAAATATTTAATTTCTCCATCATAAATGAAACTCAGTTTTGCTGGATACAGGATCCTGGGTTGAACTTTATTTTGTTGTAGGAGATTAAAAGTTGATGACCACCCTCTTCTAGCTTGAATGTTTTCAGGAGAAATCTGCAGTCATTCTAATATTCTTCCCCTTTTAGGTTATGGTTTTCTTATATCTGGTTGCTTTCAGAATTTGGGAGCATTAAATGTTTTGTCTTCAATTTCAGAAATCCTTTCTTCTGCCTGGTCCATTCTGTTACTGAGAGATTCTACTGTATTTCTCAGATCTTTGAGGACTACAAGTTCTTGTGTCAAAGTGTCAAAATCCTTGGTGATTTTGTCTTTGAATTGATTGAATTCTTGAGACAACTTTTGAAATGCTCCTTGAATTTCTAATTCCAACTTTACCTCTATTCTGTTAATATTATTTTCAATCCAAATTCTGAATTCAATTTCTAACATCTCAGCCATTTGTTTATGAATGGGATCTTCAGTTCTGTCCATCATGTTGTTCCTTGTGGGAGTTGATCTACTCTGGTTATTCATGTTACCAGAATTTTCCCACTGATTCTGTCTGATTATTTCACACCATTTGGCAAGATGAGCATTTAACATGAAGTTGGGTTGGGGCTCCTGAAGTAGTAATTAACCATCCCTTTGCCCAAGAACTGAAACTGGTGTCTGTACCTTTTCCCCTAGAGCGTTGGAAAGGACCCATACAATACTGTGGCCTGAGACACTGGGGACCTGGTTGGAGTGGTGGTTGTTTTTAGCTGGTCTCTGTCCTACCCTAGTGAATCAGTTACTCTGGGTTGAAGTCTCGGCTGTGGAGAAATACCAGCAATTAAGTCACCCTGCACCCCCATGAGCAATAACTGGGAAAGGAAAATCAAACCTTCCCACAACCTCACACCCAGGGTACTGCTTTGGATAGTCCTTGGGTGATTGGTCCAGTCTGAGAGATCCAAATCAATTGTCTGAGTCAATACTGGTCTCAGGTGGGAGAGTTCAAAAGTTCTCTGGCAACTAAATAGCAGGGATCTCTTGGCAGCTCAAGTATGACTCGCTCTGGTGCTCCATGAGGTTAGAAGGACCCAACTAGCAAATGAATTAGTCTGGGAAGGTTGATGTCTCTTTCCTCACCTTAAACCTCTGTCACACCCAGTCACTGGTAATCCTGTAGGGCTCTGACCCAGTTCCCTCCAGGGAGCAGATGCTCCAGGGGCTTGCATCTGCCTGAGTCACAGGGAGATTTTAGTCTCCTCAACCAGGCTGAGGGGGAGCTAAGGCCTGACAACCTTGGATGCTTAATGGAAGCTTGGGCTGTTCACTCAGTTCCAGCTCTGTCCCTGATGTTCTTGATGCTTACATTTTTGCAGAATTTGTTTCTGTCCTGGCTATATTCCCCTGTGGACCAGAAGCTGTCTGAGTTCACAGAAACTGTGACTCAGCCCTAGTCTGTGCTGCTGCCTGGAGCTGGCGTGTCAGTCTCCATTGCATTCTGTTTTGGGGCAGGTGTGGTTAGAGCTCACACTCAGCTCTTGGTTTCTCCCTCTCCCCACCTGTTTTTGTCTCAGGTATGATCCCCTGAGGGCTTGGTGCTTCTTAGGCTCACTAAAGCAGAACTTCTGGCTCGGCCACACCCTAGGAGTATGCCATGTCGGTGCATGCGTATTCTAGTCTCTATCCCTGCGGTGGCCCATACAGGCAGGTACTACCTCAGGCATACCCTTTACTCATAGGGTCTGCATTTCTGGCCCAGATCTGTTCTGCTAGTGGCTGCCACTAGAGAAGATGCTTGGCTTCCTCTGGTTGCCCAGGGAGTCATGGAGTGTGTCTCCAAAACATCCCCAGGGGTGTAAGCCCTATTGTTCCCACTGCTGCTGCCTCTCCCTCTCCTGTATGATTTCCTCAGTTCACTGTCTTCTTACTCCTGTGCCACAGAATCAGCATAGACCAGCAATAGCCCATGCGTTGACCACACCTCTTGAGAAAATGCCCAAGAATCTGGACTTCTTGGGGGACAGGCTTTCAGACGTCAAGGTGAGAGTGGAGGGAAGTGCTCAGAGTTCAGAATTGCAAGTAGAGGAAATGTACAGTTTTATACAGTTTTGTGCCTGGCAGGAGAGTGCCATGGCACACTAGTAAGTGCTCTCTAGGGAAGGAATTGTGGTGTTTAGAGAGTCTTTCCTGTGAGATAAAATAGGAGGAGATCTGAACTCTGCTTGCTTGTTTGTATAAAGTATACTGCAAGCTGTTCTCATGGGGGAGGGGACTTTCATCCACTTGGTGATGGAATTTGTACCTATTGTTTGTTTACTTGGGGTCACAGCTCACTTCAGCAAGGTTGATGTGCATTCTTTGACCTTCTCTCTTGGCTCAGCTCCAAACCATCAACTTGCTAAATTTCTTTCCTTTAATTCTCCTTCTGGTTGGCAGCCTCTGTGGAAAGATAGCTCTAGTCAGCGATCTTGCCTCTGCTCCCCCTCTTTATCTGCTTTTTCAATACCAAGTCACTAACCTTGAACTTGAAGTGAAATTCAGTGTGGTCTGAGGAAATAGTAACTGGATCATTACTAAAATTCATGAACATTTTCCCATGAAAAATTCTCATTAAGCCTGTTGTTTCTCACAGATTCATGAGGCTATAAAGCAAAAGGCTATAAAGAGAATCATTTGTGCTCATGAATCTAAAATCTTTTACCCTCTACTGTGATTATAACAGGTTGAATTGAACTTTAATAAGGCAGTATGGGTACTAATCAACATGGTCTTTCCACTTTGGGTTATAGAGCTATGTTTTTTGATCCTTTTGTATTTGTTTCAGGTGATATTGAACACACAATTGATTTGGTAATAATTTTTCCTTTAATTTTCAGAATAAGGGAAAAGTTAACTTGACCAACTAAAATATGAAAAGGAACAATTTCGAAGTGTAGGTTAATGTCTTTTCAGGTGTCTCTTTGTGCTGTTTTAGATTATAATTTTGATATTAGTCCTTTAAATACTGTTTCATACCTTATTAATCAAAATTACCAATTCAATGCCTTTTAAAGAAAATAAAAATAAAAATATTATAAAAGGCAGTTAGGATATATACATTTGTTTTATTAAAACTTTCCTAAGAAGTTTTACAATATGTTCTCTGGTGACATAGGACAATTTAATGAAATGATATAGTTTTTCAACTTTATAATAGTGTAGTGTGAAAAAAATACACATTAAATAGAAGCCATACTTCAAGTACCTATCCAAGCATTCTATTTTCACTCTCAGTAGTGTATTCAATAAATTACATGATATAGTCAGCATTTTATTTTAAAATAAGTTTGTATTTGCTTTTGCCCAATTGGAGGCTAAAGTAAGTGTTCTGAGCACATCTAAAGTAGGCTAGGCTAAGCTATGATGTTTAGCAGGTTAGGTATATTAAATGTATTTTCTTCTTAAAAATATTTTCAATTTACAATATGTTTTTCTGGATGTGACCCCATTGAAAGTTGAGAATTTGTAGAGAGGAAATGATGTATACTACATCTGAATAATTCCTTTCCATATTGGGGAAGTCAACATCTTGATAGTTCTCACAGATTTGTTTTTATAATAAATCACATTTTTCTTGATGAAATGAAAATGAAGTTCTTTTAGAGGTAAACACTCATTAATTGATATTATGGAAAAATATTACTATAATCTGAATATGTGAAGTTAATTCACTGCAAAGTTAAGGAGTACAGTTCATAAAACTATACTCATTTCTGATACAAATTATAAGTTTGAGGGTTCTCAAGACCACCTTCAAGTTTGATAATTGGTTAGAAAGATGCACAAAAAGGTGTTGTACTAAAAATTTATGATTTATTACAGTGAAAGAATGCAAATTAAAATCCACCAAAGGAAAAAGTGAATAGGGAGGAGTCCAGAAAAGTAGCAAATTTCCATGCTTCTCTTCCTGTGGACTCATGGACAGCATTATCTTTCCAGTATGATGTATGAGAACATACCCAGAGTATTCCTACCGGGGAAGCTCATATAAGCCTATTGTCCATAATTTTACTGGGACTCTGTAGTTGACTGCAAGCATGGCTAACCTTTAGATCTTATGCCAGCAGAGGTAGATACCACATGGCTTAAAATGCCCATTATAAGTTACATTGTTAGACATTGGATGGCCAAAGCCCTACACAGACAAGACACTCTTCTGAAGATCACCTCCCAGGTAATGATGTCAAAAGTCAGATATTCTTGTGGTAACATTAATTATTTAATACACAGAAAACAATATTAGTAACTGTAGGAAAAACCTGGGTATTTTGAAAGTGGAGAAAATAGAAAAAAGGAACAAAGTTGACCTACAATATATAGAAAATAACAAAATACCAAATCTAAAAGTTTATTATTATTATTTTTAGAGACAGTGTCTTACTTCATTGACCAGTCTAAGTAAGTACTGTAGCCAAATCATAACTCACTGTACTTCAAATTCCTGGGCTCAAGCAATTAATTCTCTCATCTTAGCCTTCCAAATAGTTGAGACTACAGGTGTGTGCCACCACAGCTGGCTAATATTTTTAGTATTTTTTAAAGATAGGGTCTTACTGTGTTTTCCAGGAAGTTTTGAAACTCCTGGCCTTAAGCAGTCTTCCCACCTTAACCTACCAAAGTGCTGAGATTACAGACATGAGTCACTGCACCTTGCTTTAAATCTGTGAATTATTGCTATTCAAGAGGGAGCTGAACAAGAGTAAGAGTTATAAAGTTTATTCAAAGAAAGTAATAGTAGAAAACTTCTCAAAACTTGAGAAAGGTATAAATATCCAGGTACAGGAAGATCTTAGAGCAACAAATAGATTCACCCATATACGTCTACCCTGAGACAAACTCTCAAAGGTTAAGGACAAAGAGAAGATTTTAAAGTGACAAGAGATAAGAAACATATAACATATAAAGGAGCTCTAATTTATCTGGCCATGGCCTTCTTGAATAGAACCGTAATATGCAGGAGAAGAGTGGAATGACATTTTCAAAGTGCTATAAATTCCACCCCGAACCCTGCCATTCAGGAATATTTGCTGACAATATTCAGCAAAATTGTCATTCAAATGTCAAGGACAAGCTGGGCATGGTGGCTCACACCTACTAGCCTTTGGGGGAAGCTAAGGTAAGTGGATTGCTTGAGCTCAGGAGTTCTCACTCTGTGCAAGAGTGAGACCCCGTCTCTATTAAAAATAGAAAAACTAGCCAGGCATTATGGCAGGTGCCTGTAGTCCCAGATATTTAGGAGCTGAGGCAAGTGGATCTCTCAAGCCCAGGAGTTTGAAGTTGCTATGAGCTATGATGCAATGGCACTCTACCCTG
>NW_003852488.1:5210214-5245832 GCF_000181295.1 Otolemur garnettii | reverse complement strand
AAAAAAAAAAAAAAAAAAAGTAAAGGACAAATGAAGTTTTTTCCAAACAAAAGCTGAGTGATTTCCCACCACCTGACCCATTGTGAAAGAAATATTAAAGAGTTTTTCAATCTGAGAGAACAAAAACCCTAACATGCAAAAGAAAAAATTTCAAGGTATCAAACTCACTGGTAAAGTACATGGGCAAACTCTATTACAGTATTTGTGATATATAATCTAACCATACTCTAGTATGAAGCCTAAGAACAAGTCTATCAAAAACAGTAATATCTATAGCAGCTAGTTGAGAGATAGACAACATAAAAATATGTAAATTAAAGTAGCTAAAAGGGGATATAGGGGAGGGGTGGAGTTAAAGTGTAGAATTTTTTTGTTACATTTTGGTATATTTTTTGGTATATTTTGCAAAATAAGTGTCTATTAATTCTTGTGAACTAATGTAAATTGTCATGCCTTTAAAATAACTTTGTTATATTTTTTGTAAGCCTCCTGGTAACTATGACACAAAAATCTATAATAGATTCACTAAAAATAAAAAGCAATAAATTAAATCATAATAATAGAAATAATCCCTTAAACACAAAGACACATGAGTAGGAGAAAGGAAGGAAGAAAGGAAAGACAGACTACCAAAACAATCAGAAAACTGACAACAAAATGACACTAGTAATTTCTTATTAATAGCAACAGTGAATGTAAATTGTCTCACTTCTCCAAGTAAGAGGATTAGAATAGTTGATACAGAAAAAAAAAAAAAAAAGAAAGATTCAATTCTATGTTGTGTTTAAAAAACCCACTTCACCTATAAAGGCAGACTGAAAGTAAAGGGGTGGTACAAGTTATTTCATGTAACTGGAAACAAAAAAAGATCAGAAATAGCTATATTTAGATCACATAAAATGGACTACAAATCAAAGACTGTTAAAAAAAAGATAAAGAGGATCACTATATGTGCAATAATGATAAAGAGGTAAATTCAACAAGAAGATATAACAATTATAAATATTTGTGTGCCCAACTCCAGAGCTCTCAAGTATATAAAGCAAACAATAGAACAAAAGAGAGATAGACTATAGTACAATAATAGTAGGGGACTTTCACACTTCACTATCAGTAAAGGACAGATCATCCAGAAGTAAAAATCAACAAAGAAAAAGAGAAGTTAAATTACATACTAGATTTAATGACCTAACAGACATTTATAGAAAATTTCACCCAACTTCTGGAATTCTGGAAAAGAATACACATTCTTTTCATCAGCACATGGAACATTTCAGAATATATCATATCTTTTGCCACAGAATAAGTCTGAACAAATTCAAAAAAGTAGAAATTATGTCAAATATATTTTCTAACCACAATGGATTTCTAACCAGAAATTAATAACAAGAGGAACCTTAAAAAGGAGACACATATGCAAAAATTAAACATCCTTTTGAATGTCCAAAGGGCCAGTCAAGAAATGAAGGATAAATTTGAAAAATGTATTGAAACAAATAAAAATGTAAATATATCATATCCAAATCTATGGGATATGGCAAAAAGAGAGTTTATGGCAATAAGTACCTCTATCATTAGGGAACTAGAAATGCAAGAAAAACTCAACATGAAACTAGTAGAAGGAAAGAAATAATAAAATTCAGAGAAGAAATAAATGATAAGGAGATTAAAAAATACAGTAGATAAAACAAAAAGTTGGTTTTGTGAAAAGATAAAGCTAATAAACCCTTACTAGATTAACTAGACTAAGAAATCCTCCTTTTAGAATGTGATATTTTTGCTTTTTGGATGAAGAAGTCTCATGAATAGTCAAAAGTAACCAGTTAGGGATCAAAAGGTCTCAGTTCATGCTTCTTTGTTTGTGGCCTAGGCATACAATTCAAAAAGCTCCTGTGTCATGTACAATGAAACTAGAATAATCAATTTTGCCTATTTGACTAGATTGTAGTGAAAATTAAGTTAAAAAAACACGTGTAAAGTGCTTCACAATGTATGGTACAAATGTACTTGATAATATTTGATATATCTGAAGAACTTGAAGTTATAAGTGATTGAACTATTCGAGTTATTAACTTTTGAATTAAAAATTTGAAAAATATTGTTAGCAAGGGACATGACTTTTAGTGTGAATTTTAAAACTGAATACTTCCAGTAACATATATCTTTGGAGACAAACTATTCATATAATACTTTGGTCAACACATTATGCATGGGTCATGTTGTCATTAATAGTGAAATATGTGAAATAATTAACCGTGGGAGAGATATGTTATGCTAATGCATTTTATAAAAATGAAAATAGGTAGAATTAGTAGTTCATTAGTAGGACGTTACCTTTGGGTAAGACCCCACACTCCTAAGGTAAATAGGCATAATTTCAGTTTGTTTAGTAAGCCGCTTCTGACAAACGATACTTGCACTTTTTGAAATTGTCATCATTTGAGAAGCGGAATAACCAACAATTACATTCCAGTTAAATGCAGAACATTTCAGATAAAGAAAACTTGTAGAAGGAAAATACATCCATAGACACCCATTGACTTTTGTTAGCAGTTATAAACTTAATATATTGTCCTAGTTTGTTCTTTCTGTTGGAAAAGGAATAGGAAGGAATTATCCATCTGGCTCTTGTCCTATAAAGTTGAGCCCAAGAGGGAAGTGATGTAGGGTGAAGACTTAGAATCCTTGCACCAAATCGATGTCCTGCTGACAAGGTGAAGCTATGTGTGCTTATAAAATGACAAGATTCTCTTTATAGTCCCTGTTACCTACCTCTAATTTTTTCTCACACAAGGTCTTCCAGATGTTCTTAAGGAGAATGTGTCTTTTTATAATAAAAGTTATATTAGCCATTATTTTCCACATATTCCTATGGTACCCATTTACAGGAATTTGTAATGCATTCTCAACATCTGCAGATAGTGTCTCCACAATTACTTTTGAAATTACTAGCCACCTGTCAGCCCAGAGATTACTACTATGAAGAATGTTAAATATGGGAATTAAAGTTTTTTTTTTATTAGGTCACCAGTATTCTGTCATAGACATATTGTGGGCAGATAGAACCATTTCAGCACACAATTTTATTATGTACAATAAATTTGGAGGTTACATATGCCACAGTTACTGGTTACTGCATATGCATGCTTACTGTGTGCATATATCTTCAGCACTATCTGAAAAGTGCTTAGGATGGCAGTAGTTCCTTGAGGATTGAGTTTCATATTAACAAGTAATGGTCTAGCTTTTTCATTTCTTTTGCAAAAATATATTTGCTTAAAAAGTAACTGGAGCTACTTAGGAAACATAATGTGCTTTGTCTCATGGAAATTCTGTGGAATTGAATTCTGCAAACACATTACTGTATGAAAAAGGAGTTAGGGAGGAGAAAACAGAAGAGTTAAGAAGCTGAAGAATTGGTTTGATTTAAGTGGGGAAACTATGGAATATTTTATGGTGCCCATGTAAGAAATAAGAGCAAGGGATATTGGTTTGCATTTGGCCTCTGCTTACCCCTCCAGGACTAATAGTCAGCTAACACTGAATTTTTGTGATGTAACAGGACCTGTGTTGAGCATTTTTAATGTTATTTCATTTAATGTACATTAACTATTGAATTAGGAATTATTAATATTGTTATTAACTCCAAACTGAGATTTTGAGTGATAAAAGATCAAGATTACCCATAGTCACATAGCTAGTCAGTGGCAAAGCTAGGACTTCTACTATTTAATATTCACATTGGGCAAACAAAGTCACCAGTAATGCCCATGTTGTTTAACCTAATGAACATTCCTTAATCTTCTTCTTATTTGTCCATTAGTAAATGATTATGTTAGAATATACTTGAAGTATTTTTTTTCTCCTATGTTCCAAGGATATCATATTTTTTCCAGTTTCCTCATTCTGAATACTCTTTCAGTCATGAGTGGTGTTTCCTTATCTCCTCAGGTATGAGTCCTGATCTTTTGTTTCCTGTTTGACTCAATAACTAGGTGACATCATCCAGTAGTTCCAAAACATGTAATACCATCTCTAGGCAGAACATTCCTTCTGTATAT
The DNA here is from genome assembly GCF_000181295.1 of Otolemur garnettii. Taxonomy (NCBI): domain Eukaryota; kingdom Metazoa; phylum Chordata; class Mammalia; order Primates; family Galagidae; genus Otolemur; species Otolemur garnettii. Next base: position 5,241,771 of record NW_003852488.1, on the reverse strand, counting down.
CTTCAGTATGGTTTTCTCCAGACTCAGGGTCTCTTCTAGACTTAGCTATTTTCTGTTTCTTCCTCTATATGGTCAATAGGATAATACCTGGGTTCCAGTATGGACTCAGAGTCCTCCTTATGTCTCTAGTGTAATATTCAGCAAATTCTACTTTCCTAGAGTAGTCTTCACTTGAGTTTAGGGTCTATAACCCAGTTGATAATAAATAGTTTTTTTTCCCCTCTTTCAATATTTCCTGTGGTCTTCTTCTCTTAGAACCTTATGGCAAGGGAGAGCAGAATTCATGTATTAAATTCAAATTCCATTTCAACTTTTAACTCTTCAGCTTGCCCCTTAGTATACATTTTGATAGCAGTTATAGCTGTACTGACTCTAGAGAATATGTAGTGAGTATTTTAGGTGATGGCTTTCAGTGGAATTTGACTCCTTCCTGTATGATATGACATACTAAGATTTGCTATGATACACATATTATGTAACAAGTACAGGCATACTTCTGAGATATTATTGGTTTGTTTCTAGACCACCACCAATTAAAAAAAAAACTATTACAATAAAGCAGATCACAGGAATATTTTGGTTTCCTAGTATATATAAAACTTATGCTATAATGTCATCCTTTAAGTGTGCAATAGCAATTTGTTTAAAAATAATGTAAATACATTAATTAACAAATACTTTATTGATAACAATGCTCATTATCATCTGAGGCCTCAGTGTGTCTTAATCTTTTTCTGGTGGAAAGTCTTGCCGCAATGTTGATTACTAACTGTTCAGAGTAATGTTTGCTGAAGAGTTGGGTGGCTCTAGCAATTTCTTACAACAGTAAAGTTTGGTACAATCAATTAACTCTTCCTTTAATGAAAAGTTTTCCTGTAGCACGAGCATTTTACCCACATTAGAACATCTTTAAATAGTGCAGTAAGTCTTCTCAAAACTTGCTGCTTACTTTATCTACTAAGTTTATGTAATATTCTAAATCCATTGTTGTCATTTCAACAATGTTCTTAGCACCTTCTTCTGAGTAGAAGCCAAATCAATAAATTTCTTTCTTTGCTCATCTGTAGATAAATAAACAAGTTTCTTTATAACTCCTTATCCTTTTAAATTTTATCATGGATTACAGCAATTTCAGTCACATTTTCAGGCTTCACTTCTAATTTTAGTTTTCTTGCTCTTTCTACCATATCTACAGTTATTTCCTCCACTGAAGTCTTGAATCCTTCAGTAATCCATGAGAGTTGAAATCTACTTCTCCATAACCCCTGTTAATGTTGATATTTTGACCTCTCATAAATCATGAATATTTCTCATAGCATCTAGAATAGTGAAATCTAATTCTTTCTAGAAGATTTTCAATTTACTTTGCCCAGATCCACCATAGGAATCACTCTATGGTGTCTACAGTACACACACTAGCCAGATACTATGGCAGGAGCCTGTAGTCCCAGCTACTTGGGAGGCTCAGGCAAGAGGATCTCTGGAACCCAAGACTTTGACGTTGCTGTAATCTATGATACCACAGCACTATACCCAGGGCAACAGTGAGCCTTTGTTTCAAGATAAAAAGCTAAGTTTAGTGATGAAGGCATGCAAAAAACAAAAAATGGGTAAAAGCTATGACTCTTGTCCCAAATAATTCGCCAAGTTATGAATACAAACAAAAAGTTCTTGAAGGAAATTAAAGGTACTATGCCATAAAAGATAAGAAAATGAAACAGGCTTATTACTGATATGAAAAAAGTTTTTGTGATCTGGATAAAAGATCAAACCAGCTTCAACATTCCTTTAAGCCAAAGCCTAACCCAGAGCAAGGCCTTAACTTTCTTCAATTCTGTGAAAGCTGCAAGATATGAAACAGCTACAGAAGAAAAGTTGGAAGCTAATTGAGGTTTAAAGGAAGAGGCTATTTTCATCACATAAAAGTGCAAGGTATATTAGCAAGTACTGATGAAGAATCTCCAGCAAGTTTGTAGGAGAAGGTGGCTACCCTAAGCAACATATTTTCTTAATTTTTTTCCTTAGTTTTTAATACTTGAGTTTTGGCTATAGATGAGTCCTTCACTCAAGGAGTATTTGTAGTACCAATTAGATTGGTGCAATCTCATCCCCACTCTTCCCTAGTTGCTTTCTACTGAGTTTTACTTCCCTTCTGTGCACTTATGTGCTCATCAGTTAGTTCCAGTTTAATACTGAGTACTTGTGGTGTTTCCTTTTCCATGTTTATGATAGATACTTCACATTGGAGAATCATCTCAAGTGCCATTTCAGATTGTTACAAAAGATATTAGCTCATCTTTTTTATGGCTGGGTAGTATTCCACAGTGTACATAGACTGTATTTATTAACCCACTTGTGAACTCATAAACTGATGGGCTCTTGGGGGTAATTTCACATCTTTGTGATTATGAATTTTCCTGCAGAAGACATTTGAGTGCATGTGTCTTTTTGATAACATGATATCTTTTCCTTTGGGTATTTACTCAGGAGTGAAATTGCTACATCAAATGGTGGGTCTACTTTAGTTTTTTTGATTAATCTCCATACTGTAATCCATAGAGGTTGTACTAATTTGCAGTCCCATGAGTAGTGCATAAGTGTTCCTTTTTGTCTATATCCACATCAGGATCTACTGTTTGTGGATTATGGATTTTTAAATAATAAATAAGTAATATAAATATGTTATTTATATTTATATTAGTATAAATAAATAATAGCCACTCTAATTGGGATAAGGAGACAGCATGTTATTGACACAAAAATAGAGACATATATGTCTGGAACTGAATAGAAAATCAAGAAACTAACATCTTATAGCCATCTGATCTTTGATAAACCAAACAAGAGGATAACTGGGGGAAAGAATCCCTATTCAATAAATGGTGCTAGGAGAACTGGATAACCCCATGTAAAAGACTAAACCTGGATACATGCCTTTCACCACTTACAAAAATGGATTCAAGGCTGGGGGCAGTGGCTCATACCTGTAATCCTAGCACTCTGGGATGCCAAGGTGGATGGATCACTTGAGCTCATGAATTTGAGACTAGCCTGAACAAGAGTGAGACCCTGTCTCTACTAAAAATCAAAAACTGAGGCAAGAGGATGGCTAGAGCCCACGAGTTTGAGGTTGCTGTGAGCTCTGAAGCACAGCACTCTACCAAGGGTGACAAAGTGAGACTCTGTCTCAGAAACAAAAATTGATTTCAGATTAATAAAACATTTAAATCTAAGACATGAAATGATAAAAATCCCAGAAGAAAGTGTGGGAAAAACTCTTGAAGATGTCGGACTGGAGAAAGATTTTATGAAGAAGACTTCCGTGGCTAGTGCAACAACAACAAAAATAAACAAACGGGACTTTATTAAAGTTAAAAGCTTCTGCATAGCCAAGGACACAACAATCAATGCAAACGGACAACCTTTAGAATGGGAAAAGATATTGGCATATTATGAACTGGACAAAGGCTTGATAACTAGGATCTATGGAAAACTCACATTAATAAAAAAAGTTAACAATTCCATGTATCACTGGGCAAGAGACATAAACAGAACCTTCTCTGAGGAAGACAGATGAGTGGCTAACAAACATATGGAAAAATGTTCATTGTCCTTAATTATCAGAAAAATGCAAATCAAAACCACCCTGAGATTGTCACCTAACCCCAGTAAGAATAGCCCACATCACAAAGTTCCAAACCTGCAGATGCTGGTGCTGAATGTGGAGAGAGGAAAACAGTTCTATGCTGTTGATGGGACTACAAGCTAATGTAGCCTCCTTGGAAAGAAGTGTAGAAAAGTCTCAAATATCTCAAATTAGATCTTTCATTTTAGCAACCTCAGACTTCTGGGCTCAAGTGATCCTCCTGCCTCAGTCTCCCAAATAGCTGGGACTACAGGCACATGCTATCATTTCTAGATAATTTTTTAATTTAGTATTATAATTTTGTGAAAAACTTATGTATTTTATATATTATTGTACAAGTAACTAACAATACCTTAATCACCTTCTCTGCATGTTCTTTCTTTATTTTCTTCTTTTGATGTGAGGCTGCACATTCTCTGTATGTTCTTTATTATATTTTCTTGTTTTGATATGAGGCTGAGACAAATGTATTTGCTGCATTCCTTGCATGCTTTCATAGCTTTCTGATCTCTCCCATGGGGATAAAGGTAGCAGCAACCTTTTTTTGGTAAGCTTTTAACTGCTTGTCTCATCACTCTTCCTTTTGGTTAGGTATGAACCATTCCTCTTGTCACTGTGCCTTGTCCTTTATTGCCGTTGTATACACAAAGATTCATTGCCATTGCATAATTTTTGTGAAGACCATGTGCATTTTGGGTGCACCTTCTTATGCTTTCTTCACAGAGCTGTTGTGCCAATCTTTCAAAAAATATTTTATTCCTTATTGTTTCTTCAGATGAAGTTGCAACTGGTTGCTATTTGTTTCCTGAAAAATTGCATACAAATTATATGAATTATATGCTGCAACATCAATGATGTTGAAGAAAATTGTCAAGGGCTGATGCAAGCACTAATTCTCTCACATTTATCAAGCATCAATACCTGCTTAAGTAGCCTTATAAAAGTAGATTAGATCAGGCTTGTTGTTGGTCACCTACATATCTTTGTGCTATGTGGAAAGTGCTGTAACTACTTTTCCTATCTTTAGAACATAACTTACTAATGTCACATGGGGAGAGGAGGCAAATCTTAGTGTACCAGATGGCAAGTTTTTCATTAATGTTGGCTTGAGTTCTGGAGGCAAATCTCTTTTATCGCTGTGAACTGTATCAACTGTAGTTATATTTTTTTGAAGCAAGTCAAAACGCAGGGAGATAGAGGTAAACTTTCTTTCCATGGTAATGTTTTGGACTAATCCAAGTGATGGTTCTGAACCAGATTTTTTAGTCTTGGAGCCCCTATGGTAATTTCTCAGAAGATTCTCTGATTTGCCTACATATGGCTCAACCACAAAACGGTAGTTTGTAGAAGAATCACACAGAAGATTCTCTGCAATTCTATACTTTACAGGTTTAGTTGACATGTGAAGTTTGAATGGACAATGCCCATGGGATGACACTGATTCCTCATTCCACAGTAACAGACTTGCGAGGATTGTAGTAAAGTGAGAGTTATTCATAAGCATATTCTAAAGATCTCACAGTGGAGCAAACTTAGGCTGTCTGTGAGCTTCACATATTGCAAAAGCATGATAAAAGCACAGACAATTTTAGTAGGAGTTGCATTCTGTGTTCAGAAAATGTAGCATGGTAAATTGGAAAATTCATCTCATGGAAAAGATCTCATTTTTTTTTTTTTTTTAATTTTGCTGGTACTCACCACAATTTAGAAAAATTCCAATTAGTTCTAATATTTCTTCTTTTATGAAATCACCAGAATTTTGGATGAATAGTTCCTTACATAACTCTTTGACTAGATGTAGTTTCTGGTTCATAAACTTGGTAATTATATCCACAGTTTCATTATCAAAAAATTCCATTGGAAAACATTCAATGGAATTTTGGGTTCTCTTCCTAATTGTTGAGTCCTTAGCCAATTGTGCTCTCTCCTGATCCCTTATCAGCTATGAGTTCCATGTCATTTCTGATAGTGCTGTCATCTGAGCTATAGGTGGTTCTATTTTTATAACTGGGAGTGCCTTTCTTCTCTTGGGTTCAATATTTTCCATTTATTCATCTCCATTGTTGTAATTTTCCTCTTCATTCTGTTCTTCAGAATGAAGAATTTCACATTTTACCTCTACTAATTCTTCTTGTTCACTATCTGAACTACTAAAAATGCCCTTATCATTTCCTTCAACATCTAACACTATCAGTTCTTCCTTTGTCTTACCTACTGACAAATTGTCTCTTTGTCATATTTGTATCTATGTCATGCGGGAAAAAAAGTAAGTCATTGTTTAATATAAATGGATCCTATATTCTATATTTCCAGCCATACATACCATGATCTTCACCAGACACAAATGCACTGCTTACTAACTTTATTATGAAAAACATTTAGGAAAAAGTAGTATGCCAGCTTTTCCTGGAAAAGAGACCAGAACGTACTGCCACTGATAAGAAAAAGTGTTGAGAACTGCTGATCCAGGAATGCTGACATTCAAAAGTGTGACCGATGAGTGGTTAAGAGTCCAAAGCAAAAGTCATAAATGGCAAAACCACAACTCCTTGCATAAACAAATATACAACAAAACCACAGTGTGATTGGTCCCTGACTCTGCCACTGGTATGCGATTATTAAGTTCTCTGAGCCTCAGTTTTCTTATCTGTAAATTGGAGAAAGTAATATTTTGATATTAGCATACATCTCATAGTATCATTTTGAAGAGTAAAAGATAATGTATGTTATGACCTAAGAAGAATGCCCAGTGAATCTGATTTATTATTTTCACTTTAAGCACTACCATCTTTTTTTTTTTTTTTTTTTTTTTGAGACAGAGCCTCAAGCTGTCCCCCTGGGTAGAGTGCTGTGGCATTACAGCTCACAGCAACCTCCAACTCCTGGGCTCAAGCGAGTTTCCTGCCTCTGCCTCCCAAGTAGCTGGGACCACAGGCACCTGCCACAACGCCCGGCTATTTTTTGGTTGCAGCCATCATTGTTATCTTGGCGGGTCCGGGCTGGGGATTCGAACCCACCACCTTAGGTGTACGTGGCTGGCACCTTAGCCGGTTGAGCTATAGGCACGGAGCCAAGCACTACCATCTTAATTCAGGCTCTTTTTCCTTCTGAGGTAGACTACTATTGTATTATATCACATGATAAATTCCCTGATTTCGGCAGAATAGGTCTATATTATTTTATTTGAGATACAATTTTAAAGTTTATGTGAAGTCCACTGAATTGTGCTCAACTGCCTCATGTGTCATGTGATTAACTAAATGGAAAAATTGCAAAATGGAAAATTTTTATTCCCTTACTCCAGTGGAGCATTTAGTGTGAGACCAGCAGATTAACAAGAGGCCTCAAAAAAAAAAAAAAAAGAAGAAGAAAAAAGAAAAGAAAAGAAAATCCAAAGACAAATGTATAGTTTGGAATGTAAAAATAAAATTAAACAGAGTGCTCACGTAATATCAACACAGGCAAAATTAGTTTGGGGAGAATTTATGGATCAGAAGATCCAAGGACAGGAAAATAGGAAGCTGTGGTGTAGCCTCTGGACATCTCTGTGAAGATTATTTGGTTAGCAACAGCAGTAAGTAATTCCTCTCTGTAGAGTCATATGCAGCTTGGATCACAATGTACAGCTGGAGACACAAAGTTCTTATTTCTGTTTTTCTTTCACTCATAGCCAACCACTTTTAACCTCATTCAAGCTATTAGCTCAAAATGAAAACCTCATCTCTATAATCGTTTTATATGCTTCTTCTGCTAATTTGTAACTGTTTATTTCTTGAAAGACATTTATGATTTTCCCTATTCTCATTGTATATGTAATACTACTAACTTTTGCATTTCTAACCAAAATATACATTTTAAAAGGGTGATTTTAAGGGCATAGAAAGTGTTCAGTTTCCTTGCATCACACTTCCTTTTAAAATGGCATTTGGGAAATATTGACAGTTTTATTGTGGTCTATTTTCCTCTTGTCTTGTGGCTTATTTCTGTCTATTCTTGTCAGAGTTATGAAAGATTTATTCATATGCCTAAGAATTGTGATGTGTTTGATAGACTTTTCAGAAAGAATGATTGAATGTTATAGAAAGGACTTAACTTTGTAAATTTATAGTTGGCCTATGGCAACAGAATTAAGTTTCTGCTAGAACTCACTGGTTCTGAGTATCATGGAAAGACACCAACCAGGACATGCCAATGCAGTCACTATTTCCTATATCCAAAGATGTAGGATTGACTCTTTCATGTGGTGTTTGTCTATTAAGGGGAACAGAAGGTGCATTTAAGCTAGTGGAAGATCAAGAATGCAGAAGCGAGTAAAATGTGTTATCTGTGCATTTATTATTTATCTCTGTAATTCCTCCTTCTCTGTTCATACTGATAATCTGTGCCCCATTCCTACAGCATCCCTTATAACTGCCTTTGTCTCCTCCTTTTAAAATCACTCTTTAAAAATGTACAACACTTCAATATTGAATAGTGTCAAAATTTAAGATTATGGAGTTAAACAGACCTGAGTTGTAATTGAGGGCAGCCATTGTTTGCTCTGTGACCATGGTTAAATCAGTTAATGTCTCAGTATCCAGAAAAAGGGGATAGTCATAAAGTTGTGATAAGGATTAAGTAAGGAAATGAATATAAAAACTTAACCCTCAATGAGGTAAAGGAAAGATAGTGCTAAGATGTTAATTTTTTGAGCTGGCTGCTGGACCTGCACATCCTATATATATATATATATATTTTTTTTTTTTTTTTTTTGAGACAGAGTCTTACTTTATCGCCCTTGGTAGAGTGCCGTGGCATCACATCTCATTGTGACCTCCAACTTCTGGGCTTAGGCAATTTTCTTGCCTCAGCCTCTCGAGTAGCTGGGACTGTAGGCGCCTGCCATAACCCCCGGCTATTTTTTTGTTGCAGTTTGGCCAGAGCTGGGTTCAAACTCGCCACCCTTGGTATATGGGGCCAGCGCCCTACCCACTGAGTCACAGGTGCCGTCTCCAGATGTTTCTTTGAAAGTAATTCACTCTGGGGTTTTATTTTTGTTCTGGGTATTATTTCTCCCCTTTTTCCAATGCCAAGGTTTCTAACCTCAATCTTTGGAAAGTTTACTTTATTTATCCTTTTGCTTTTGGTTAGAGGCTCATGGCAGCTTTGTTTAATTGCCAAATCTTTTAGGAAATTTCTGGTCAGTGGGACTTATGTGTGCAAGCAGGAAGAGGAGGTGTGGGAAAATGAGCGAAATTTTCTCTTTAAATTTTGAGTCTAAAATCCCAGAGGTGGGTTGTGCTAACAATTGTTAAATCCTAAAGATCAAAACAGAGTTGTTCCTTCATGCATGGGCAATCACTTGCCTCAGTTCTAGGGCAAGACGATCAATGAAGGACAAGCAAACGTCACAAATTCAGGTGCCACTCTGTCACTTCTCCATGATGACATTTATTTATCCATCTGTAGTAATGTTAAAACAATCTTCTTGTTTAAAATACTTGCCTTTGTTCTAGCTGAGTAAGCATTGCCTGTCATGATTTAAAATCTCTCTCTACTCTCTTACGGGGTAGAGAGATTGTTGTTAAACGTCATTAAGTGCTTATCATGTACAGAAATGTTCCTGGCTTTCTTTGATGAAAAAGAATTGTTTAAGTCAAGGTCTAGTAAACAGATAAAAATGACACTAGTTATTTTAATTGAGGATTAATATAAAAAATTAAGTAGATACTGAAGCACTGAAAAAGCAGTAAACTGAGATACCAAAGAGAGATTAATTGCAAGAAGCAGCTCCCACTCCCAGGCCTGGAGAATCAAAGGAAGATTCTGGACAGGGTGCCCTATGGAGCTGGGGCTCAGACCTCTGGCTGTCAGGTGTTGGCATCTCTGGACAGACTGCTTGGAAAATGTGCAAAAATCTAAAAGTGGAACCAACTGGTGCTATTAGAATTAACTGTTACTGACAGAGTAAATAGTCACTGCTGGGGTTAAGTTGGCAGAAACATCATGCAAGTAGGAAGGAACAGTCTCTTTCTCTTCTTAAAAATTTTATATTAATTGACAAATAATGTATATATTTATGGGGTACAGTGTAATGTTTTGATATAACTCCAACCTTGAATCCTCCCTCTGGCATACATATTAGCAAAGCTTAACTGAGAATTAGCCAGAAAAGCTGAAAATGTGGTTTGCAGATACCCAGCCCCAGCAGCAGAAAGCAGAATGAAATAGCAGATTGAAATGGGAAGGCATTAACTAAATTATCAGAATTTAGGGAATAAAATTGGGGTTACAATTCATTGTACAGTGATCAAATTGGGGGTAATTACCACATAGCAATTCATTGTTACAGTGATAAAATTGGGGTAATTACCACATAGCAATTCAAATTTAATTTTAAAAAATTGAAAAAAGAATTTAGAGGAAATCAGGTTATTCTTGTTTTGGGTATACTTTAGGTCCCACAGAAAGGCTACCCTTTAGTATTCCAAGAACAATTGTAGCTTTGGGGGTTAAAAAATATGAGTAGGTGATACTTGCCCAACTTTCAGATTTCCAAATTTGCCAAATTCAAATGTAAATTGGGGCAAAGATAGAAATAAGGGAAAATGGGAAAGATAGCTTTAATGAAGGATATTTCAAAGAGAAGTAATATTATTCACTGAAGTTTTGTTGACTGTAGTTGTCTCTTCTCTTTATTTCAATCATAATTCAATAGCTAATGCTGTGTTTGCCCCTCAATTTAAAGAATTTTTAAATTTTCATCCGAGTTCTTGAAGAACATGTCCTCCTGCCTACGGCCATTCTCTTCTCTTTGCTCTTTTCCTTTCCTCTCTTCCTCCTCTATTCCTTCTCCTAGGTCTTCTTTACCAGGTTTTACTTTCTTTTCCCTCATTTCCCTTCTCCATCTTCCTACATCCCCTCTTCCTCCAACTGTCACTATTTTACTTAGTGGTAAAAATGAGGTTTCAGACAGATTAAATTTCTTTTACATATTTTTTTTCTGTGTTGACTAATTGTTTGGAAAAAGGCACTTCCTTGATTAAACTATATTATCAGTGTAATATCCAAAATAGTGAGACATTTAATTTACCTTTTATAAATAGTTTGAAGGTAAGAGGGTATCTTTAATTTCCAATTACAAATAAGAGCTTACAATGAATGTTTCTTTCCATTCGATCTTTGGCACTTTCTGTTTCCTCCTGCAACTGTGTATTACCAGCAGGCATCATGTTTTGGCAGATGTGCCCAGCTTTGCTCTGTGCTGTGACCAGAACAGGGAAAAACACTTAACCTGATTGAGAATTCGTGGTTTTGGTTGAAAGCATGGCCACACTTGCTGTACCTTATTTTGTTTGCAGCATTTGTGCTTTGGAAGTGATTGTCTTTTGTGATCTCTGTGATACACATATTATAGACAGAGTGATTGTATATGTACCAGTTAGTTTAAACTTCTCTAGGGACAGTCTGATGCATTAATCAGACAGGCAACATTTGAGGATTATTATAATTATTTTAAGTGAGATTTCAATTATCCAGAGATAGCCACTGCAAGCACATCTGCTATTTGTACCAATGTCTGACTTTGCTAACGAACATACCGTGGATATCAGAAGTGGGTTTCTCCTTATAAACAGTGGCTGGATAACACCATGATAAATCTTAGAAATGGTCTGTCAGTGGTAAAATTAAAGGTATTTAGAATATATAAATTAACTGAAATCTTAGGATATAATAATCTTATGAAGTTGAAAGTTTTTGCAGGTAAGGATACATCTCTAGGCTCGATTTCAAATCTGTTCTTTGTTCAGTCATTGATTTAGGAGTGTCTCTTGTTTGATGTTGGACTCTTGTGTCTGTGCGGAGGCCAGGGTTGGTTGCATGGGTGTATAATCTGTGCAGCTTATTGTTTAGAAGGGATTTGTGCTTGGTTTAATGTTACTGTCTTGAAATTCTTAATAATTTGGATAAGGTGCTCCATGTTTTTATTTTGCACTATACCCTGTAAATCAGTTAGCTAGAGTTGGCTGAATTAATCTTTCCTGCAAGGACATCAGGAAGGACAGAGTCAGGATTTCATCGAGCTTATACCACATGTAAAAGATGGAAGGAACTCTTGAACCAATTTATTTAATGAGTGCCCACATATGGGTTAAAATCTGACTTCAAACTTGCTTCAGTTAGACTCAATGAAGTTGTGGGGAATAGTTGACCCTTTGCTCCTTGACTGACTGCCATTTCCTATGAAAAAGAACCTAGAAGTTTGACAAGATAAATTTGGTTTAGATCAGCAATGTCGTCTATCTTTCAAGGGCTATACAGTTCACCACAGCATACAGAAAAACTCCTGATATAGCACTTTTTGTAATTTTTGTGCATAAAGTTGTATCAGAAGGTTAAAGTACAGGCAGCTACTTTTGCTTCCAGGAAACTAAAACCAGATGATAAAAAATTAAGTTTTGTTTTATTTATTTTCCTAAAAGCTAGAATTTATCATTCTATGCATGTACCTCAGTGAGCATCATCTCTGTGTACAGTGAAACTGGAAATAGTAGTTTGAATTGTGTTTTTAAATAGAGCAATGATTTTTGAAAGGATCAGTTCATGCATTAGGGCAGTACTCTGAAAACTCAATCTTAGAGTGAGATTTGATTTAAAACCTTGTGCGTAGAGGCTGATTATGCTTAGTAACATTGATTGAGTGATGGTCTGACAGGAATCCTGGGAGATGGGGCATTACTTTACATTTTTTTTAGATTTTAAATATGTCACATTTCTTCCCCCTTTCTGTTATGCATGTAATTTTTTTTTTCTGTTGCTTAGCAGGTAGAATGTGGACATATTTTCCAAATGAATGAAAACTCAGTTTGCAATGAGATGGCAAAACCACTTTGCTGGAGAAGTACAGCCTGGGGACTCATAGAGGCCTGCCTCAGGCAACATTAGAAATAAAACAGATGATGCCTCTAAGCAAGTTGGCCTCTAAGCAACATTCTATTGGTTAGAAGCTTTTAATCCTATTCTGAAAATGTGTAATTCCTCTTTATACAGTCTGCTATCTGTTTTATCTGTTGGTCTGATGTTGATGCTTTCTTAAGTACATCTTGCTTTTTTTGCCTTTTAAAGTTTTTTACCTTTAGTGAACTGAAGAGCATAGGGTGAGTGACACAGACCTGCTTTTTCAAAGATTTACTTAGGGAACTAAAACATTAGCGTGTTTTCTAAAGTCATCCACCTAAAGCTATTGATGTCTGTCTTTTTCTTTACAAAAGCACATTATGGCATTTGTAGAGGTGACAAAGTGTCCATGGAGGGACAAAGGCCTGCTGCAGGTCTGACTCAGTAAGAGTCAGAGATGATCAGTAGGATCCATCATCTCTTTCTGTCTCCTGTGAATGTGCCCACCACATTTACCTGGGAAACTATGACTGAATATAAGAAAGGATAGGAAGCACAACTCATCTCTCTTTCCATTTTGAATATAGATTCTATTGGTTGCTTATAGTGTGAGAAATTTCACAGTTAAATAGATTAGGTAAACTGAACAACAGTAGGAAAATAAAACAGCAAAACTTGAAAATGAACTTTCTCAATTTCTTCTTTTTGGTTGGCCTTACATGTCATTTGTGGGTATGTTCATTCAGAATAAAGAAACATACTAAGTTTTATAGCTAAAGTTGTATTTTTTCACTTTAATCAGCTTCTGTGGATTTTAGATAACAGCATTTCAACCTTGTGTTCTTATGTTAATTTTAGAGATAATCGGTACTGAGGTTTCCTTTTTCTTAATGTATCCAGTACTAAATTGTCTCTAAAGTTTATTAGCCCTACTTTACAATGGCCATGCACAGAGAAAACAGAGTGCTTTATTTAAATAAAGGCCATGTATTATCATAAGAAGAACATGTCACATGTTGCAGTCAGCATTTTTAATAGCAATAATAAATGTGGCCGTATGTCAACGCTGAGCACATAGTTTAATACTAGTAATTATATACCCACAAACCTCATACAAATAAGCGCATGCTTTTAGTTCAAGCAGACAAATATGTCTCACTAAGTGATTGTGGGTTTTCAAACATTTCATCAGAAAAATATTTTTTATTTTAACGTTGTATGGTGTCAGGTCAAAAAACTTTCTTCAGAATACATTTTATTCAAGGGGAACCTTAATAAATAGATTTTATGAGAAAGTCATAAGGTCAGATGTATTTACAACTCTGAACTGTGACCAAGTTAAAAGAGCCTGTAATGATCACGTATATAATCTTCATGGCTTTCACAAAGTATTTTTTCTTTAATGTTTCCTAAATGTTTATGCCTTTTTAAAAAATGGAAAACTATAGGAGAATCTAAGGAGAAAATTCAGTAATGAGTGTTTCTAACTGGTCATTTATATCTTTGTGGAATCCAAGATGTTATAGAAAAGAAAGGAGGCAGGGCTTATAAGACACTTGTTTTTTAAACCTTTATTTTGAATACTTTCAACCTTAAGGAAAAGTTGCAAGGATAGCACAAAGAATCTTGTTTAGCCTTCACCTAAATTCTCCAAGTGTTAAACATTTCATCACATTTGCCTTTTCTTTCTTTCTATCTAAATATCTATCATCTACCTTCTATTTATTTCTACCATTTATTGTCCTTCTTTTATTTATTTTCACTGGAGAATATGTCACAGATGTTGTGCCCTATTATTACTAAATACTTATTCAATGTTTATTTCCTACCCATTGTAATATGGCATAGATGTCAAAATCAGAAAATTGACATTGAAATGCTATTTCCATATAACTCCCAAACTCCATGTACATTTTAGTGATTGTTCCAATAATATCCTTCATAGCAGTAGGAAATAAAAGGAGGAGGAGAAGGAGAAAAAAAGGGATATGATGACAAAACTTCTATTTTCCTTTCTTTTATTTCTGGTCCAGGAATCAGGATCAGGAGTTTCACTTAATACCATGTATCTTTTTTTCCTTCAATATGGAGAAATTCTTCATTATTTATTTGCATCTTGATATAGAATTGTACAAACTAATTATTTTGTACAATGCCTCTGAGTTTGGCTTTGTCTAATGTTTCCTTATGCTAAGAATCAGAACATGTATTTTTGGCAAGAATATTATAGAAGTGATGTTATTTTCTTCCTAGTTCTTCAGGAAACATATAACTTCAGTTTGTGCCATTACTGTTCATGTTAGCTTAGAGTCCACCTAGTTTTCTTACTTTATAGTTAATTAATCAGTATTTTATACCTATTAATAAATAATTAATATTCATTTTTGTGGGAGACACTTTGAACCTGAGTAAAATTCTGCCCCACTCATTAATTTTAGCATCCTTTAGATGCTAAATTTTAGCATTCAAAGTTTTAGTATCTTTTAGATGCTGATTTTTGTCTGAACTACTATTTTACTTTAAACTTTACTTATTTATTTTTTTTAAGGCAGAGTCTCACTCTGTGCCCTGGGTAGAGTGCCTTGGCATCATAGCTCATAGCAACCTCAAACACCTGGGCTCAGGAGACACCCTTGCCTTATCCTCCCTAGTAGCTGGGACTACAGGCACCCTTCACAAGGCCTGGATAATTTTTCTATTTTTAGTAGAGGCAGATCTTGCTTTTTGCTCTTGCTTTTTGGTCTTGAACTACTGAGCTCAGGCAATCCACCTCAGCCTCCCAGAGTGCTAAGATTATAAGTGTGAGCCACTGAGCTTGGCCTGAACCAATTATTATAAGATGGTTGCCCACTGGTAATTTACTAATTCTATCATTTTCTTCTTTAGCTATGAGCTGAAATTTTATGGGAAGTAGAGCGTTCTCTTTCTTTCTTTCTCTGTTTCTTTCTTATCTCATTCTTTTTTTCTCTCTCTCCTTTTTCCCTCTCCCAGTTTTCCTTTCTTTTTTCAGTATGACCTATAGATTTCTGTTTTAATCAATGTATCATGATGTAATTATTTTAATACTCAAAATGTTCCAGGTTTGAGCAATTGGATGTCTCTTGAAGCTGGGTCCAGAGTCCTTTTTATAGGTCTTCATTATTTATTGATACTTTCTTCCTGGTGAAAAACATGTTCTAGTCTCACCATAAGTCATGTAAATACCACCACAATCAAGGCATAGAACATTTTATCATTTCCAAGAATTCTCTTATGCTCTTTCATAGTCAGTCCTTCTCATGCCAACTTCAGCAGCCACTGACTTGTTTGCTACTGCTATGCTGTTGCCTTTTCCAGAACCTCATCTAAATGTACTCATACAGTATGTAGCCTTTTGAGTCATCTTTTTTCACTCTGCATATTGAATTTGAGATTTATCCATGTTGTTGATGTATCAATAGTTTTTCTTTTAATTGCTGAGTAGTATTTCATTATGTGAGCATACCGCAGTTTATCTATTCACTGGTTGATTGTTATTTGGGTTGTTTCCAGTTCTGCGGAATTATGAAGACAGTAAAATTTGTGTGAAGGTTTTCTTTGAAAGATATGTTTTCATTTCTCTTGAGTAAATGCTTAGAATGAGATTTAATTTTAAGTGTTTAATTTTATAAGAAACTACAAAACTGTTTTCAAAATGTGTTATTTTTACATTCCTATCAGCAAAGTATGAGAGTCTCAGTTTCTTGTCAGTCTTGCCAGTACCTGATAATTTAAAATAATTAGCTATTCTATCAGCAAAGTATGAGAGTCTCAGTTTCTTGTCAGTCTTGCCAGTACCTGATAATTTAAAATAATTAGCTATTCTAAGAGCTGTATTGTGGTATCACACTGTGGTTTTAATTTATGTAATAATTTCTAGTTATTAATGATGTGGTTCATCATCATTGATAAACACATTGATAAACACATCATGATGTGGTTATTCATGTGGTTTTGCTTGTCATCTGGTTTTTCTGTATTATCCTTTTTGGTAAAGCATCTGTTAAAATCTTATTTATGGTGTCATATATTTTCTTATTATTGAGTTGTGAGAGTTAAAAATATTCTAGATACTAGTCCTCCTCAGATAAATGTTTTGCAAATGTTTTTCATAGTCTATGATTTTTTTTCATTTCCCTAGCCATTATCTTTGGAAGAGCAGAGAAGTTTTCAAATTTGATAAAGTTCAATTTATTGATTTTCTTTCATAATTTATACCTTTAGTATTCTAAAAAAAATTTGTGAGACACGAGGTTGCAAAGATTTTCTCCAAAATATTTTTCTAAGGGTTATACTTAGGTAGTTGTATATGGTGCAAGGGATGAGTCAAGGGTAAGTTTTTCTTTTCTTTTTTTCTTTTTTACATAAAATTTCCAGTTGTTTCAACACCAATTGCTAATGAGGTCACCATATCTCCATTGCATATTGTGGTGCATTAAAATAAAAACAGTTGACCTTATTTGAATGGACCTGTTTCTGGACTCTTCTAGTTAATTGATGTGTGTATATTTATTTGCAAAGACCACATTGTTATTATAGCTTTATAATAAGTCTCTTTTTTTGTGGTTCCATAGCTTTATTTGATGTTTCCATGATCATTGGTTAGTTTTTATCTACATTGACTTTCTGTAAATATTTCAAAGTAACTAGATAACCAAAGTACTAGGTAACCAAAGCACAGAGCTTGTTTGGTGACTATTCATCTTTGTTATGTTTTCTGGACAACTGCATGTGGGTATTCCTTATTCCTTTGTCCCCCACAGCTTTGTTGACTCTGGTGTCAAAGTATATACCTATAGTATCTACTTTTTCTTGGCAAATTTCTGGATCTCTTTGAGTGCCCAAGGAGCACTTTTCCTCAAGCTCACTCCGTAGATGTGCCTGTGGTTATTGATGGTGTAGTGCTAGTCACCATTTCATTGATGGCAGAAGAACCCTATTTCTTCTTGCTATCCTTCATTGTGGGAACCATCTTGTAGGACCCTGGTTTTAAAGGAAAGCTTTAATAAATCTTGAAATCAGTTAGTATTTATGAGTCTTTCAACTTTGTTCTCTCATTAGAGTTTTATAGTTTTTAGCTTATAAATATTATAAAATGTTTACATATAATTATTTTGTTTTATATTGTCATTGTAAATGGTTCTCTTAAAAAGTATAATTTTAAATGGTTTATTGCTGACATACAAATATATAGTTTTTATTTGTATACTGACCTTGTATCTTAAAGTGTTAATAAATGTGCTGGTTAGATCCATTGGCATTTTATTTTTGATAAATTCTTTGTGAATAGATTCTTTATACCTAGACAATCATATTTTCTGAGTATAGAAAAAATTTTATTTGTATGTTTTTAGTTCCTTTTAAAATTTTATTATTCTAGCTAGAACCTGTAGTATGCTGTTGATTCAAAAGGAGAAGACATTTTTAACCTTGTTTTTGATGTTAAGAAGAAACATTTAATGTTTCCCATTAAGTGTGAATTTAGCTCAGGTTTTAAGTAGGTACTCTTTATAAGTTGAGGAAGTTGTCTTTTAGTCTTAGTTTCTTAGAATTTATATCATGAATAAATAATGTATGTTGTAAAAATGCCTTTTCTGCCTTTATTGAGATTATCATTTATGTTTTCTTCCTTTGTTTATATGATGAATAATATTTATTGAATTTCAAATATTGAGCCAACTTTGCATTCCCATGTTGATTTGCTAGGATTTGTTGTAATTTTTTGGTATGTGTCCATGATCATGATGCATAATGGTCAGGAATTTTATTATAATGGCTTATAGTATGCCACTTTCAGATCTAAGGGCTACCCAATAGGACATTTGTTCTTTTTTGTTAGTATTGAGTAGTGTCTGGATTTGAGAAGATTTAAGTATTTAATTTTTTAAAAGCTGCGTTTTTAGACTCAGACTTATACCTGCATTATTAAGTAAACATCGTTATGTGTGTATTACTTCATGGAATCAATTTAAAAGGAATTGAACTCTCAAAATAGATAATTAGGAGAACTGTGTTCATTCAGATAAAGTTGAAATACTGGAGTCTTTAAATGATTAAAAAGACTCTTTATAATGAATGCATATCTTATTTTGGAGACAAATGATTCAATAGCAAGAACTATAGCTGTATGATATGGTAAAATTAGGGCTCAGTGGCACTGAATGGTTAAAAATATTTACTTCCTCTTACTGTTAAAATAAACTAGAAATTTTAGCATATTCAGTCTCCATTTGAGATTTGGCTTTGAACAAATGTGCTTGCTTAGTAGTGGAGTGCATGACACTGTTCTTTCCTTCACTCTTGGTGTTTTTCCTTCAATATAAGAGAAGAATAATATCATTTTTATTTTACGGCTTACTCTGAATATGTTATATTTTTCTGCTTCCTTTTGACTCAGAATGAGGTAAGCAATGTTTAGTGGAATATATAACAAATATGTAATAAATAAATCAAGTCATAAGTGTCCTTCAGTGATTCTTGATTCAGAAACTCAATAATGGGCTTGTCTTAAAAGCTAAACAAATCTCTTTTATTGGTATGAATTTTTATGTAATCCTTGGAAAGATGGTTTGACAGACAGTAAAAAAGCTTGGAATGGATAGATAAATAAATAAATGTAGTTGATTATAGTAAAATAGGGATTTAGAATATAAATCTGGAATCTTTGTCCTTAGTTTAATCACTAATCAGCAAGATAATACTATAGCCATGATTTTCTCAAGTTCCTATATTCTAATGAGTGTTAGTTTCAATTTAGCAAATGCATTTAACAAATTGTTTTAACAAATGTTAAGTATTATTATAATAACCATGTCTTGTTAAAAATAAGTCTATGGCTATGTGAATAAAGGGGAAAATGGTAATATAGAAAGTTCTAAATTTGTATGTTTTTAGTGGAACTTTTAATTCTTGGTTCTATTTCTATAGTGACAGAACTGAAGGGCTAGAAGGGATTATGGATTTCAGTGGTCCAAGTGATGGGGAGGGACGAGAAATGTTTTCCATCTCTTACTCATCAGCCTGATCCTCAATCCCTACCTAACAGAAGACAAGAAAATGAATACTGAAATATTCAGTATTCATGAATATTGAATACAGTATTCATGAATATTGAATTCTTTATTACTGCCTTAGAATTCTAACTAGATGGGATGAGCCAAGCAGGAGAAAAATGTCTTCCTTCCAAGGCTCCTTAAAGCTCCTTAATTTTTGGCTTTGTAATGCTTTGTATTATGTTGTTTTACCAGATTTGCCTTATAAATGTGCTGCTTTAACCCTGCCCTGAGCAAAAACCAACTGATGATAAGGAGACTGTATTCTAGGTTACCAAGTTTTAAGAAATGTTTAACTGTGCTGTGATAGTGATAGATTATTTAAAGATATGATATCATTCAAGAGCATCAAAAGATACAATACAGTGGTGCTGGTAAAGTACCACCTGTGTGACCTTGGGAAAGTCACTTAAATTTTGGTCTCAGTTTCCTCATATGTGTTGTAAAATATTTGGATTTCCTATTTGCTATAGTCTCCTGGGGCCTGAAAAGCTATGACTTTGGACTTTAAGAGTATAGAGAGCTTTAAGAGACCTTGGGGCTTTGAGACAAGAGACATGAGGGTGTGACTTGAAGTAAAGAATAAGACTAAATACCAAAAGGGAAATCTGTTGTGCATAAAAGACCCGACTTTGTGGCTATTTTTGCAGGTTATTAGGCAGGAAAGCCTAAGAGTAGGAGCTTTTTTATTCAAACCACAGTTTTAATATCTTAAAAATTCAGTCATGTTTGAAAGATTTATATTTTGGTGAAGAGAGAAAGTCAGATAAGTACAAGTGTATGACTCCAAATAAGATGTGAAAGGAAAAAAAGATAAAGGTCAAGTCACCTTTCCCATGTATTATAAAAATAGTAGTACTGGGAGGGGATTCCAAGTCTATTTTGAGAGGAAAAAAAGAAAAAAAACCATGAAGTCACATCCCTAGACTCAATGTGTATAAATATAGAACAGGACTTCATTTTTATATTTGTTTGTTTCTTTTGGTTAATTTGACAATGTTATGGGGTACTAACTAGAGCTCATTGTTGTTTGTTGCTAATTTAGACATATCTGAGCCTGTCTGGAAACTTGGCTGAATTTTCCTGCCAGGTGCTTATTTGTAAAAAAATTTAGGATTCTTTTTGGAAAGAGCCCATCCTAAGGGAAGAAGAAGTCAGCCAGAAGAGCTTACCTAAGCATAGCCTCAGTCATCAGAGGCATAGGATTATTTCATGTTTGTCTTTGTATCTCTTTCAGAGATATGTTCCTGGATGCAGAATAGAACTGGAAAGAGCTGGTTCCACTAAAGAATTGTTTATGATATGTACATCTAAGGCAGGGTTGAATGGGTTGCATCAGATGAGATGCACAGGGGAAGAGACACATTCTCCTCAAATTAGTTTTAAATGGAATGTGAGTCCCACCTCTCCTTGACTTCAGTGGGTGAGGTGGCAGGTGCCAGAAACACTAAGATACAGTGGAGAGGCAACCACATGCAGAGATGCCATTGTGAGTGGCAAGTTCAATAGGTACTTGTAGGAGTCCATGCCCAGAGGATGTCAGCTGGCCTAAGGATAGTGGATTTAAAGAATACAATGCCTTAAACATAAGAATCAACAAAAATATCCAGATATGAAATAAAGTAACATAAATTATGAACAGAAATAATGAGAAAGAAATGGAAAATTTATTAACAATGATAAAAGCACACATTTACTCCAGGTTTTAACACAGAAACATTTTTGTACATCAAACAACTTTTGGGTCCTCAATCTAATAGTTTATTGACAGGCATGATAGGACCTAGACACTTTATCCAGACTTATGACATCTGTCAGTTGTCTCTGCTGTTCTTACAATGAATTCATGCTCTGCATACCTCTTCAGAATCATCCCTTGGAATATTTCTTGAACACTTATTCTCACAACTTTCTTGTATAACTTAATTCTTTATGTCCTTTCCTCCCTTCCATATTAAGTGAGAAAATAAAGGCATAGCCCTATGGCACCCAACTATAGAACGAAGCTGTTTTTATTCCTTTATTAACCTTGTGTCAGTTGATTCTTTATGGTAGTCTTTGATTTTATATCCTTTTTAGTCACATATTTGTATATAAATAAAGTTTTCTTCACATAACCTAAATGATGGCTTTGAAACATGTCTACATGGTCAAGAGCTAGATAAGGATGCCTATTTTTCCCTCTTTTTCTATAATGACACCAAATTTTCCTGTTATTTATGGATTTATCTGTGTTACAATGATAAATTTTATATTCATTTGTTAGGTGAAAGAAATATTTGAATAATTGCTTAAGCTATATTAATATTAAGCTCCTAAATGGGCAGGGAAGTATAGTTAGATCCAATGGCACTTTCCTCTGTATAGGTAGTAGATGACAGGATGAGATGTATAGGGATAGGTTTGAGAGTGAGAAATACAAAGTTCAGTGACTTACATTAACAAAGATTTATCTCTACCTGAAAATGCCATTTATATATAAATAAAAACCAAATCACCCCCCTGGTAAATTAAAAGGAGAAGGAAATGGAATACATTTAGTTTTTGGAAAGTTAGGGAATGATAACTTGCTTGAATCACCACTTGTACAGGTTTTATGTAACCTTTTCTATCTATCCCTGCCAGTGAACTTGAGCTCTGACATCAGTGCCCCTGTTCCTCCACTCCCAGTCCTCTCTTGAGAAGATATTACTTAAGAGCTGAGCCAGGTAATTGAAAAAGGGTATATAAAGGTTCTATGGATATATATGTATTGTATACATATGTATAATTATTATATATTTATAATATATAATAATTAGATAAGAAGGAACATACCCTACTCAGAGACACCCAGGGGATACCTAGCACTGAGCTTTTCACTGGAAGGCACATGTCCATTCTCTAAATTTATTATTATATTTTAATAATAACTATAAAATATATACCATATATTATATATCATACATAATAATAATGTGTGTATGGGTGTATGTAAGTATATAATTTACATACACTCGTATACACATATACATGACAGTTAACATCTTAGGGAAAAAATGTGAAAAAAAATGCAGTGAAAATGAGATTTTATTGTCATTCTGACATTCCAGATCAGATGAATCAGTGCTTGGCTGGGGACACCAAACATACTTTCCAGTATGGCCCAACCCAAGATGTATTACCAAATCTGCAGACATGAAAGGTCAGTGTGGTCACCCACTGGGACAAACAGATCCTGTGCACATGCAATTTTAATTAGAGTTTCAGGGCTGGAAAATGGCCATTTTAACCTGGTGGTGATAGTTTTATTGATTCTCTGACAATCTAGTGACACTCCAGAGGATACTAGGTGAAGAAGCACTCCATAGATTTAAAAGGTGAGGGCTGCTCTCTGTTTTAAAGAAACTCATAGCCTATCTTTTCAGAAATTGTTTATGAGTGGAGTTTGCACAGTTAATAATGTTTTAAGTCTCTCTATGGCCATTTTTTAATTGCTATGCTAAGGAGTGATTTACTACATATGGCTTTCACAATGAGCACTAGCTCAATTTGTCTTGTTCCTACACAACTGCACCTTAGAGAATGGACAGGTGCCTTCCAGTGAAAAGCTCAGTGCTAGGTATCCCCTAGGTGTCTCTGAGTAGGATATGTTCCTTCTTATCTACAGAAAACATTTTTGAATTAATTTGTTGCCTTTCCCAACAATTTTAGCGCTGCTTTGAGGGATAGACCTAGGAGCTGAACCTAGGTCTAACTTTAGCAGACTAAATATATAACATCTATAAGTCAGGTCCTGTTCTGTCACTAGCTAATTTTATCACCTTTCTGAAACTTTCTTTTTCACCTTTCTGAAACTGTTTATTTTTATTGACATTTATTTATGATAATAGATCAAAACTTGCTGCTGGAATAAAACAAGATCAGATATGTAAAGCATTTGGTACAGTGTCTGGCATACAATAGACACTAGACAATTGGTAGCAAATTTTGCTGCTTACAGAAGATCATGTACATATATTTAGTAAATCCAGAGGTCTTTATTATTTGCTTCCTTACCCTTAATATATAATACAATCTTTAAACTCAGTCATGAATATTTTCTGTAATGTAAGCCCTTAATAGTTCTTAATTATTTTGGATGGTTTGTACCCATAAACCAGTCAAAAATAGGCATTATAAAATAAAGAGGAAGGAAGAACAAGAGCTGTTAAGAAGATTGAATGAAACTTCAGATTTTTGATAGAGTTAGTAAAAAATGAAAACAAAGTTTTAAGAGTCATTGAATGTCATATTTAGAAATAAATGTTTTTAGGATTTGCTGTGCACCACAGATTCCTTTAGAAGGAGAGGTTGTTGTTGATGGCTTATATTGTTTGCTTAGATTTGTTTTCAGTCTGAAACTTCACAGGGGGCATTTAATAACACATCCTATGATACAAGCCATGGCACCAGTCATTCTTTTGGAATGGATGAAGTTCTTGTGTAAATGGATCAGGTTTATTTTTGTAGATAGTGGGGAATCTTGGTGACTCATTGTTTTCCTCAGTATAGTCTACTGGAGGTTGGAGTCATATTGGCTTATGTTTGTTTATTAGCTCTGCCACATACCAGTAGTATAATTTGAACAAAGTAATTAACATCCCATAAACCCTGTTTTTTTTTTCCAGTTATAAACTGAAAATTACAATAATTTGCCCTATTGCAGTGAGGATTAAATGATATTAAAATGAGTATGAGAAGAAAGTAGAGAAGTAAATAGATAATGAAATATTAAAGATGTAAAGGTTAGTCAGTTCATATTCTACTAAATTATAATCAAAATACGATGTGCCAGATGCACCTACCTATTACTTTTCTGTTAATATAAATTTAAATTCTTCTCATTGTACATAGCTTATAAGGTACTACTTTAGAAATTGAGATTCTTTAAAAAGATTTTGTGTAAGAGCTAAGTAAGGTTTATTACATTTTTGAAAATTGTTAGGACAGTTGTGTGAGTTAAAGGAGGCTGTGTATCTTAATAATAGAC
The DNA here is from genome assembly GCF_000181295.1 of Otolemur garnettii. Taxonomy (NCBI): domain Eukaryota; kingdom Metazoa; phylum Chordata; class Mammalia; order Primates; family Galagidae; genus Otolemur; species Otolemur garnettii. The sequence goes on along the minus strand of NW_003852488.1, from coordinate 5,217,167 downwards.
TATAATTGACTAATAGTCAAGAGACTATTACTATCTTCTACTTACTTTTCTGAGCTATTTAATTTTTATGCTTAAATTAGTTGAACTTAAAAAAACATTTGATTCCTTACAGATGACAGACTGAGCCAAAAAAATTCATTTTTTTTCTCTAGTTGAGGCAGTATTTTAATTCGTAGCCTTTAATTCCTCTGGAATCCAAATATTATGAATTGAGGATAAATATATTTTAAATACTTGGAAGACAATTATATGCACATATTTTATTTTTCATATGTGTACTTGGGACTTTACAGTCCTTATATCCAAGACTTGTTTGTGACATTTCTGTGGTTTTATGATGCGCTCTAGCAGATATGTGTACTGAGATGAATTATTAATAGACATAGTGACTATGGTAGAAGAGCCAAAAGGAGAACATTCAATTTAGGGAATTTGTGAAATGCCCTTTGTCTGAACATATGCCTTGAGTTAGCATCTAGCCAGCATATTCAGGAGTTGATGTTGATGCATGATTTTTCATGCCATGCTTTATAAGGTAAGATATTAAACAAGTGGGAAAAATAGAATAAAAATTTCTATTTGAGACAGGAGGAAAGGAGGGTGAGCATGTGTGTGTGTGTGTGTGCGTTTCAGTCACCTCTGGGCAAGCCTCAAACATTCTTGGACAAAACTGGGTTTGATGTTTGGTAGTGATAGCAGGACATTTTCTCAAACAATGAAAGAAGAGAGCTAAAGGGTGCTGGGGTCCTGCCCTGGAGGCAGAGTCCAGTATCTGGTGGTGACTGAAGAAATATAAATTTAGAAAGAAAGAGACAAGGCACACAGAATAGAATTTTCAAAGGTGGGAACTCAGGGGACCACTGCCCACTTGTAGCGTTCTAGCAGTGGCCCTGAGTATCAGTTCCACTCAGCTTTTATTGAAGACTATTTGCTCATTAGCCTAAAGGATAAGCTGAAGAAGGGAATAAAGATCCTAGCAATTTCTCTGAGTGAGCTTATCAGCTCCTATTTTTTCTATAATCATTAACTTTAAGGGTTTGAGCAGTCTTTAGAAATCTGGAACCTGAGCCTTGTGTGGGAGCAGCCTCCTGTCTGAAGTCACACACACAGATTCCTAGGGAGGTGTTAAACTCTGCTAGTTCATTGTGGAGTAAAATGCCACTGTGTCAATCTCCTCTGAAGAATTGGTGGGAGAGAGGAATTTTCCTCTCATCGCCATCACAGAGGGTTTTCCTCTGCAATAAAGGATATAAGCCCTCCTACCCATATTTCAAGGCTGGAGCTGTTCTCTTGATCTCTGCCCCAGCCAAATACAAATTTCCACAATGGGTATTTGCTTTGACTGTTTACTGGGCAGGAAATGGCCTAGTTAATGTATCTTTCCAGGCCTTGCCACAGCATCTTCTGTGGCCATTATTCCTCAGAGTGTTTACAAACCCAGCAGAGTTGTTAGTAAGCTGCATCCCCAATAGGCCAGAACTCTAGGAAAGGCAGGAAACTTGATCAGATAAGAAATTTAGCAGAAGCTGGTTTATAGGTAAAGTAGCTGACTTTCCTTTGTTCTGACTCACTCAGCTTACTTTTTAATTTTTCCTTTTTCTTGGGGATGTTTTTCCTTGCTAAGAATGGGTTCTTTGGTACCCATTCTGCCTGCATTGGGCCTTAGTTTCCTTTTGACTGTTGACAACTATTCTCCATGAAGCAAAGTGCCATCTAATGAAAGAATTACTTTGATGTTTTAATATCCTACTGGTCTTCAATACTGTGTAAACTGATGGATGTTTTGATCACTTTGAGTTAATATTTGATTTCAAATGATCCAAACAGACTATAGACTCAAATGAACCAAGGTGAAATGAAGATACACATATTAAATATCACTAGGGGCCTGGATAATTTTTGAGATCATAAAGCAATTCTCTTATTGAATAGATCAGAAAAGAAGTATCCAAAAAGATTAAGAGAATTAAGGATATAGAGCTATTTAATAGCAAAAACTTTTATTTAACTAAGAAAAATACACTATGAATAGAATTCATAGTATTTATTAAAATATTGTGGTAAAGAACAAAAATCTATACTTGTTAGGTCTACACTACCTTAAAAATCTTATATACTTTTTTTTATTACTTTTTATCTTTCTTATTTCTTTTGTTATTTTTGTTGTTACCATCATTGTCATTGGAAACTTACTTCAATAAGCACCCAAAACTACCTCAAACAGAGAGGAGAAACAATCTTTTTAAGAAGCAAAAATTGGATAAATTTGGGACAGGAATGATCCAGAATAAGGAAGGAATAAGGAAGGATAAGATTGACAAGAGTGACTAATTTCCATGGCTATTTTATGCTGACTTGTCAAGCTTGTTGTGTGCTGTTAATCATTTTATTTGCAAAGAAGTTTGATCATATGGTTATATATTTAAAGACAAATAGATATAAATAGATTATTTCATTCAATAACTTTTTTTAAAAAATAGAGACAGAGTCTCACTTTATTGCCCTCAGTAGAGTGTTGTGGCATTACCCAGCTCACAGCAACATCCAAATCCTGGGCTTAGGCAATTCTCTTGCCTCAGCCTCCTGAGTAGCTGGGACTATAGGTGCAGGCCACAATGCCTAGCTATTTTTGGTTGCAGTTTGACCAGGGCTGGGTTTGAACCTGGCACCCTTGGTATATGGCCTAGTGCCCTACCCACTGAGCCACAGATGCCACTGTCCTCATTCAATAATTTTTAATTCTTTTGATGCTATTTTCAGCAGCAAGTTTAGGAATTTAAAAATGAAACTTTACTGTTTTTCTTCTTTTAACTGATCTATAGATGAGAGTATTTCATATACACAGGATGTATCTTTTCTTCATTATGATCTATAATTGTTCAAGAAAACTTTGAGGAGATAGCTTAAGCAAAAATAAATGTTTTGCTTGAGTCATTATCTCTCCTCTGGAATAGTGTTGTGTTGAAATAGAGTAGAAATTTGATAAAGAATAACATATTCTCGAAGAGTGTCATTGATGGTTACTGCTAAATTATAGGCTAAGCACAATATTTCCCCCCTTTAATCCCAACTTTCAAGTCTCTACTTCAGGAACTTGGAAGACCCAAAACAAGGTACTGAATTATTTCCTTCCCTCTCATATGCAGCCTGATTTTTCACTCTGGAACTCTAAAACATGGCTCTGTTAATCAACTTTTGACCTGAACAGAAACTCATTTTGCTGTGAGAGTAGACATAGAACCACAAGGAGACTCCACTTTGTCAGTGTGGTGGCCAGAGAAGAATTATTATATTTCTTACTTTGTGGCCCTGGGGAGAACTCAGGAGGTGAACCTAAGCAATGAGTTCCAGATGGCTGTAGAAGAAATGTACCTGGGGTCTACTGCTGCCCAGAAATTCCAGAAGGAGTGTGTGTGAAGTTGATCATCTTCAGGCTGAAACTTGTATGACTCAGTTATCTACCCTGCAGTGGCAGGAAGAACCTATTCTTCCATAGTTGTCAGCAGACTAATCCTAGTAGTAAAAAAGAGCTTGACTTGGGGGTGGGAGGTAGAATGCCACCAGAAAACATGCTGGTTACATTGTATGCCCTTAGTTACATTTGGGTGCAGGACTTAAACCTTCAGTTAAGTGAAGAACTCTGGAGGACTGGAGAGACATGCTGAGGCTGAGGGCCTACTCCCATGTGTTCAGGCTAGAACAAACCTGGTAGGGCCTCACATATGAAGGTTGACACTGGTCCTGAAAAACATAGCTATTGGGGCTATAAATAGTATGACCTTTAGGTGGAAACAAATTGATTGGCATTAAATAGGTTGATAAGAAAATTGGTTGAACCAATGTACAGGTATATCTTGTTTATTAAATAACCTATTGTGAGTATACTCTTGAATATTAGTAATTTATGGAGAGATAGGATAATTAGGAGCATAGGCTGTGGTGTGGTATCACCTGGGCCCAAGATCCAGTTCTGCCATATTTGTATAAACTTGACCTTAAATCTCTGGGTTCAAATGCCAGCTCTGCCATTTATTACTTATGGTAATTGGGTAACTTACTGAGTTTCTCTGAACTTCATTTTTTTTTTCTCATTTGTATGTGTAAAACACACCATGAAAATCACTTAGGATTGTGTTTATCTATAGTAAGCTCTCATAATTCATATAAAGTACTTAGGATGGTATACTTTTAAAGCAGGTATTATTGTAAGTGTACTGCATATGTTATCAATAAATATAAATGAGTATTATTATTGTCATTATTATTGCTTTGGTTCTTTGATTTTCCAACGATTTAATTATCTTTAAGCACTTTCGTGTTTTCCTACTTTTTTTCTTTTTATTTCTAGTTTATTTTTAGCCTACTATTTCTGCTATGGGCTATTTATTATAGTAAAGGAATCGAAATAACTTAAGTATCTAAACATTACATATTAATATTGAGGTATAATATTTCAGAAGTAGTATAGTTTGGGTGATAAGAGCTAACACTGATTATTATTATCTATTAAGTACTGTGATATAAGTGATTTTATTATTTCTGTCTTACAAATGGAGTAATTAAAGTCTTTAGAGAGGGTAAAAAATGTGTGTTGGGTAACATGACCACAGCTACTAGTGGAGGTAGCATTTGTATCTAGGTGGACTGATTCCAGAGAGAATGTGTGTGTATGGTCATGGAACAAATACAGTTGAAAGGAAAAATTGCACATCACTGAAGATGAAAATGTCAGTGAAATGTGTGGGTTGATGGAACCATCTGGAAGGATACTGATGTCACCCCAGATTCATGATAGATAAATGACTGTAGATCTAGGAAACGAGGGAGAAACCACAAGTCAGGGAAGAATGTGATGTGCCATGAACCAAGAAGTTGGTGAATGACAAATGAGAAGGGAAAGGTAACACTACTATTACCACTATTAAAATAAGAGCAAGATAATATTTATGGTATCCTAAATTAATATGTATGGAACTTCTGAAAAGCATGTTCTCTAGGAATTCTCACAATAATTCTTTGAGAAAGATACTATTATTATTACCATTTTGTGAACAGGTTGACTTGGTTTTAGAAAAATTGAATATGTTGTATAAGTCCACACAGCTATTTAAAGTCATCTAGTATAGCTATGTGAAATGCTTTTCAAAGAAGCCACTTTTCTCTCTCCATCTATCCAACCATCCATCCATCCTTCCAGGTAGCCATATATTCATTAGTTTAACAGACTTCAGTATCTTCTAGGTATTAAGCTCTGGGTAAGGAAAAATACTTTAAACCTGGGTCCCTGCTCTTGATTCTAATGGGAAAGAAAGATAGGAAAACAATTGATAAAATCTCTAGGAGGGTTGTGATTTCATTATTTCTAAAACAAGAGTGCTGTCTTTCATAATCTTTAATTTTTCTGATTCTAGAAACATCAAGAAGTAATCAACAAAAAACAGCCTGGAGGTATAAAACTTGAACTTATTTAACTATTGTTAGCATATGACCCAATCATTTTCTCAATGGTATGCAGACTAACAAATTTGGCAGCCAAAGACCTCAGTGTGAGGCAGCTGTGTGTGATTTTGGATGGGGGGAATGCAAATTCAATGTTGGTGAAGTGTTTACAATTTGCATGTGCATTGCAGGTGTGTGACATCACTTCCCATGACTGATGTGAATGCTGGAAACAGTGGCAGGAGACTGATAGCCTGCCTTTAACCCTTTCCAAATGAGCCATCTTGTGGGCAGATGTTGACCACACCTTCTTGTACATTTCTCTAAATGAGACTGGAGATGAGCCAAGTTTTGCTGGTCCAGGCCTTGAGATGAGAAAGCACAGCCACTGAACTTTTCAGGGAGCTAGGAAACCAAGGTCTTCCTTTAATGCCCAGGGGATAGCAATGATCGGAAAAACAACATGATTCTTTTATTCGGGCCAGAGTCAAAGTTGTTAACGTTTTATAATTTGAAAATTTTAAGGAGATGGGAGTGAAAATAGGCTTCCTACATAGAGGAAGTGGAATTAAACAATTTTGAAAACTACTAGTGTAAACAAAATTGCAGAGAAGAATATTAACTAATTAAGGGGATAAAATATTTTTATGTTTTTTCTTGCAAATAGTCCTTTCATTTATCCAGTGTTGTCTTTCCATTGACATCAAGGAAACAAACCTACTTAGTACAAAACATTATGGTAATATAAAATCACCTCTATGCAATTATTATAACATATCTTGCTTTTAGTTAATGCATATTCTGTTGTTCAAGGCATTCAATATAATGGCTAAACAATTTAGAATGGCCACAAAAGTTGCTGGGAATTGGCTAAGGATTTTTTACATTGCCTGTATATTATTTTCTTATAATATATGTACATGTACATGTAAGTATAAACTAAAAGGGAAATGTAAGTTTTATATGAATAAAAGTATTGATTTATATTAATGTAGCCTGTGCATTAGACTTTCCAATTATTTATGTAAACTTTTGCTCCAATTAGTTCACATTATAAAAATTTTACTAGGCTGAAACTTTTTATTCTAGACAATTATACTGTTTGAGGCACTAATGAGATTTTTATTCTTCTTTTTTTAATTGTTGGGGATTCATGAGGGTGCAAAGAACCACGTTATAATGATTGCACTTGTTAGATAAAGTCCCTCTTATAATTGTGTCACCCCCAAAAGTTGTGTCAACACACCTTGACCCCCACCCCATCCCTCCTTCCCTCTCTCTGCTCTCTCCTTCCCCCACACCCAACTGTGTACTAATTCATTAATTGTCCTCATATCAAAATTGGGTACCTAAGATTCTTGCTTCTCCATTCTTGTGATGCTTACTAAGAATAATGTGTTCCACTTCCATTGAGGTTAATAAAAAGGATGTAAACTCTCCATCTTTTTTAATGGCTGAATAGTATTCCATATACCACAGCATGTTAATCCATTCCTGGGTTGTTGGGGGATTTG
>NW_003852488.1:5193319-5208835 GCF_000181295.1 Otolemur garnettii | reverse complement strand
TTTTTTTTTTAAGTCTGAGACAATTCTGATTGAACAAGTCTTATTAACATCAGTTTAGAAATTTGAAGCTGAAGATTCCCCATGCTGCTTGTGAGGGGTTGGTGAAACTGTGGTAGGGTTGATTATTTTTAATGAAACTAGCTTAGCTATTTTCAAGTTCAAAGATGAAATGAGATTTTGTTCATTTACAGAGCTTCAGATAGTATAGACAGGATAGTAGTTGACTAGGATACATTAAAAAAAATTAAAGCAATTTCATTTCACAGAATCAAAAGTTTAAACAATAACTTCATTCTTCTTGTTCAATCAATCCATTTTCTCTAGTCATATGATATAAACCACAATAACTAGTTTTGGGAAGAGGCAAGTGAAGATGTCTACTTCTAAGATATTTTTTCTGTGATTATGTTTGTGAAAGACAGAGTCAGCAACACTAGCATAGGAGATTCTTCCATCATGGCTGCAGTCTGGCATGTCTGAGTATACATTTGAAATGAAAATGATTGGTGAGTCTACCTTGGAAAACTCAGAAGCCAACTGGAGAGATCCTGTTGCAGCCAAACTCAAGCACATAATCAAAACCAGGTTCCCTTTTCTAAATCAAAAGATTAAAAATGGCATAGACTGGCTCTGCTGAGGGGCTTGGGTCCCCCTTCCTATCAGTGGTAATTCATAATCATGCATTGAGGTGGGACAGAGCAAAGGAATTTGCTATTAGCTATATTGCATATTATCATTGTCTTCTAGATATTTCAAGGATAACATTGTTTAGGTGATAAAATTAAAAATACCCCAAAATGTACAGTTTGGTAATGATTTTCGTAAATTTTTTTATTGTAAGACAATTTTAGATCCACATGTGCATTATAAGAAATACTAGAGATCTTTATATATTTTATTGAGTTTCCTCCAGTGCTAACATTTTACCTAACTATGATACAATATTTCAGCTAGTATATTATCATCAATCAGTCTTCTTTAGACTCATCGGTTTGCACGAATAGAATTGTGCGTGCTTGTGTGTGTGTTTAGTTCACTTTTATTACAGATGAAGATTGTGTGGCCATCATTATAGTTAATTAAGATAAAGAATAGTTTTATCACAAGGATTTCTTGTGCTATTCATTTCTAATGAGGGATGAACTCATAAGATTTATTTGAATAGCTTTTCTGAGGCCATGTTGTGTCTAAAATAGTTTTGAAAGACACAAAATCACTAAGAAGACAGAAGTTAAACTCCTTACTAGTTCCATGGAGTAGGCAAAAGTGGAAGCGGATTTCCCTGTGCTGCCTTAGAAAGGAGAAATTGCTGAGTAAAGAGTACAGAAAGATTTTAATGATATCTGAAGCAAAAATAAGGGCAGGGCTTTAAGGGCACAGGTTAGTAGGCCTTTTGCACAGTTTTAACAAAAGGAAGTTAAAAATGACAGGCTGAGATTCTTTTCTGTAGAAAAAGAAAAAAAGAAAAAGCAATGTCAGCAAGAATAAAAACTATCGTCACTGGTCTGTGCTCTGTAAAAAAAGTTTTCTCCTCCTGGGAAAACAATAAAAAATTATTTGCCTCTGTATCAAATTTAGCAGCACTTACCAAAATGGCTAGGTTGGCAGAGGCTGCTGTTTAGCTGGGAGCTCAATTGTACAATTCACTTGTAGGTCAGCATGAACTTTCCTCGTAGACAATAGACATTTGTGTTCACACATTTGAAAAATGAACTTACACAAACAAGTGCAATTTATACTGTTTCTTGAAACCATAAAACATTGATATGTTTAAACTAATGAGTTTGGGCTACCCACAAAATAAAGCTTTGTGTTTTATGCTGCTATCCTTTATTTCTGGAGTAATGAAGACCGTCTATAAAATAAAATTGTTAATAGCAAAAAATTGTGAGAAGTCACCTATAAAAACTGCATACTGGATTTTTCCCCTCTTTTTTTCACTTTGGAATGAAAGATATTCCTTTTTTGGAAAAGCAAATGTTCATTAGTTATTATATAGTAAACATTTTTCTCTTTTCATTAATAGGGTAGAAAAGATTACCTGAGACATTGCTAACTAAACTCTTTTTTACTATTGTCCTCTTACTGATCAGGTAGACTATAATTTGTCTTTCCAGACCTGGAAATTACTACTAGGTCTAGATGGTAAAGGTTGTAGGAAAGTAGATGAACTTGAAATACATAAAGTAGGATATTATTTTCTTGGAGAATGCTAGGTGGTCAAAAGCACAAGAACTCAAGACTCAAGGACTTGTGTTAGCTTTGCCTCATTTCCTAAGCTTGCCTTACCCACCCCTCCACCACAGTTCCTCCTAGGCTCCACTTATAGCCTTAGTCATTTCCATTGCTTTCAGTAGGAAGTTTATCAATGATTTTAGTTGCCTCCTTCCAATCCAGAGTGCAGTTGAATTTATAAAGACTCACAGACATGAGCTCTGCGGCAGCTCTGTAGATGTTGAGCTCTTGAGGGTCACCTCTTAGGCCTGACATGTGGTTGCCAGGGATGAATAATAGCTTCTGTGCTACTTGTGAACTATAATTCTTCCCTCCTTGTTCCTATATTGGCCCAGTTATATAAGGAGTGGGCTTCTGCCCTGTTCCCTACTTCAGATAGTGTTTGTTGTTCAGACTCTCAAAACAGAAGTTTCATCTTCCTATTTTGCCTTTTCTGTTCCTTCCACCTGGGATTGGAGACTTACGCTGTATCCCATCAAGGAGAATGTTTCCTGTTTGTAAATTTTTTCTCTTAAATCATGTATCTATAATGTACGATCACTTTCTAGTTCTCTAGTTCTCTAAACATCACCTACTTGATTCTCATTTTTCTCTTGAATTTTTGGGTTTAGACTTTGACTTTCCCCCATACCTATCTGTTTGCTTTGTTGGACTGATATTCATGTGACCTTGTCACTCTAGTCTCTCCAGTCACTCTTGTTTACAGTAAAACATTCCTCCTCACCAAAATGTGGATTAAAAGTAGACCCCAGATGGCACAATAGCTTACTCAATTACTTAAAAGCAGGTCTTAATTATTTTAAAATATGCATTGATAGATAATGTGATTTCCCATAACCAGGTGGTGGGTGTATTTGTATTTCATTATTAATTTGCATTGTGCATCTATTAGTTTGCTTAAGCTGCCATAAAAAAACATCGTGGCTTAAATACCAGAAGTTTATTTTCTCATAGCTCTGGAGTCTGGGAGTCTGAGATCAGGGTGCCAGTATGGTTGGGTTCTGGTGAGGTCTCTTTTCCAGGCTTGCAGGTGGTCTCCTTTTTGTGTGTCCTCACATAACAAAAGGGAGGGAGAAAAAGAGAGAGAAAGTGAGAGAGAAAGAGGGCACCCAAGTTCTCTGATGTTTCTTATAGGGCACTAATCCCAGAATGAGGTTGTCTCATTCATAATCTCATCTAACCCTAATTATCTCCCAAAGGCTCCATCTCCAAGTATTATTATACTGGGGGAAGGGCTTCAACACCAGAATTGGGGGGTGCAGGGGATGGACACAATTCACTTCATGGTAGCATTTCTGTAAGAGGAATATTGAGAAAGGTATATTGTGATCAACATTCAAGAAGGATGACTCTTCCAGCTGGGGTTTATGGGCTGAGTTATGTAGATGAAAGAAGGGATAGGTGAACATTAGAGGTAGGAGATGAATTTTAAGGAAAGGAAACCAGGTATCTATGGATGGAAATGTGTTGGATACTCATATCTGTCTGAAGAAAAATTTTTACAAAATTCAAAGTGGACTTATTGCAGACCCAATTGGGACTAGACCTCATTCTTCCATGGATGAAAAATATATTGTATTTTAATAAAATAGATCAGTTTTTGATTTAGGGTAAAAAGTAGTAGAATTCCAAACATCGGCTTTGAGTGTTACTAAAGACAAGTGATGCCTGAAAAGGTTTGTCTAATAGTTTAAGTCTCAATCTACCAAAAAGGAATTTGCTTATAATTTCCCTTAATGAGGTATATTTAGTGTCTTGGAATTATGCCCTGAGTAGCTCTGTTGAAAGAGTTCTCTTGAAATGCTATGTCTGTGTGCGAGGCTTGGACACAAGAGCAGGGAGAGCAGGGGGAATTTGTGCTGCTGAAAAGCTGAGATGCTTTTGAACTCGGATGCTATCATTATGATATATATACATACATACACACATATATATATTATTGTGATATATCATGATATATATATATATATTTGGTATATACATATATATATATATATATGCGTGTGTGTGTGTGTGTTTATTATGAGAGTGTTTATGAAAAGTGATCTCAGGCAATAGCAAAGTAGAAAGCACACTGGGCTGATCCAAAATGAAATATTCCATTGCTTCTCAAAGAAAAGTTTTAAATTCTGATACAATTCAAGTATTTTTCTTTTATGGATATATATGTGTGCCAGTAAAATTGTGAGGCACCAGCCTAAGAAATGCAAATCAGGGGTTTCGACTCTAACAGTGTCTCTATCATGGGAAGAGAGTGGTTTAAAGCTTGAGCCTTAGTGTCAGACAGATCAGAGATGAATTGGGCTCTGACATTTATGAGCTAATGTAACCTTTGGCAAGTTATATTAACATAGGCCTTAGTTTCCTAATGTAGTGCTTATAAGGATAGAATGAGGTAATGGGTGGAAAGAGCTGGGTAAAGAACTTGGCACATTTTTAAGCTCTATAAAATGATAGCTATTATCAGGCTGATAATTCATCAATGCACTGATTGACCATGTATGCTTGGAAAGAGTTTAAAAATCACTATCAAACCCAGTTTTATTTCACGAACTATATTGCTGATTTGTTTTAGCTAAATTCCTCTTTCCTTGTACTAATACTTGTTATTTTTATGACTCTTGGCTATTCTTGTAGAAAGCCATGGAACAAAGTAGATATGCACAGACTTTTCCCTCTTTTCCTATAATAAAGATTCTTATAAAATGATAAAAGTACTTGAAATGAAATTCAAATGAGAAGCAGCAGCAAACATTTATCTTTTTTTATGAAACAATTAATTTTGGCTAAGTATGTTTTAATTATATCTAAACATATAGACCAAGGTTTATTTTTGTGTGTAATCCCAAATTGAGTCAAGATGGAATCAACTCATTAGGTCTCATTTATTCATCCCATTTAATTCTCATCTAAATAAGATTAAATCATTTGAGTTGTTTGTCAAATCAGAAATTTCAGGCATTTAAGAGTCAAGTTTTTCTACATATTGACATGTGAGGCAACTTCCCTTGATGGAACAGTATCCCAGAGAAAGAATTAAAATCTAAGATCTTGCAGAAAAAGATTTCTACCTGGCGTCATGCAGAAAGCCTGTGTTCTTAATGGAACATTTGGATTTAAAAAATAGCAAGATTTCACTCTGAAGGAGAAGAAACCACGGCAGCCACTTCTAATAGTGGTATTATGACCCAATCTGGTACAGTAGCCAGACCACAAGAGAGGCAAGAGTGTTCAATTGTGAGTAAGGAAGAGTAGTTCTGTTTCACTCTGTCTTTTTCCTATTACTTTCTCCCATCCAGCTGTGCTGCCTCAGATCAAAATTCTACTTCTATTATACTGTATATGAATCTAATGAGACTCAATAGCTCCATTATGAATTATTTTCTCAACATCTGTTAGCCACAGTTCCTGAACTTAACTTTAAAGCTTTCTCCTTTGCTATTAAAGTCCTATTCATTTGCAATTTTTCATAACCCAATAAAACCACCCCTTTGCAGCCCAAATTTAAGTTACTTGTTTGCTTGCCTGAGGCTAGCTGTTCAGACAAGCTGATTGGTCAGCTAAAGTGTTAACAGGTTATTCTAGTCTCTGGATTCATAGTAATCACCTAAAAACACTAGATGGCACAGGAGATGTATGAATGGGCCGAGGACAGCCCAGTCCTGAACTTTATATGTTTTTAAAGAATTATTAAGGTTAAAAAGAGCAATCTTTTAGGGTATTCATAGATGTTCTTCTTTATTAACTTTCCTATTGTTGTCTTGAGTTTTGTCTTTGGGATTTTTCAGAATCAGATGCTGTAAGGTAAAATTCTTATTTCTAGATTGAAAGCAAATACTTAAAAGAATTTTTAGTTGAGTGGTGCCATTTTTTCTTTAATTAATTGTAGAAAACACACTCACACACTGACATACACACACATATATATGAGGGCTGTTCAGAAAGTATCCAGCTTGTACTATGAAACACTATGACTGGATATTTTTTCTATCATATACTATATATAATGATATATACTATATTTACATATTTTTTATATATGTGTATGTTATCTTTATGGTAAAATAAGTGTGTTATATCAGGAAACTTAGAGATAATGTACACCATGGTATGTGTAAATGTGCATATGATTCTATTTATTGTTTTAATTATGTACTAACTAAATAGAGTTGAATAATGAGAAATACTTTTCTAAGCAGAAAACATCTAAACATAGTAATTAATGTTACATAATTGTTATTTTTATTTTTTTATTGGTTTATAATAAGCACATATATTCCAGAATGTTCCATATATATTGTGTTTATTAAACATGAGGTTCTTTTGTTATTTCCTTTAATAGAAAAATTATAAGCTATGAACAGAGGCATATATTGAGCAAATAGAGAATATTGGAATGCAAAGCTAGCACTGATTACAGCAAGAGTACTATTAGCCTTAATTATAAAACCTCTATTCATTTATAAGATGCATTGTACCATGGACAACGATTTGCTATTGATCTGTTTCTCAGATTTATAGCTGGTCATAATAAAAAGTCATACATGTACAGGGAAAGCTGGCATGATTATCAAAGAGTGAATAGATTCTCATTTTTAGGAAGTAGATCTGATTATTTGAGTTGTTCTTTGGATAATTAGTGATATCTTACAATACATAGCAGAAATTTTAATATTTTTGGTCCCCAAGTTTTTTGACAGACTGAGTTAAAATAACACCTGTAGGATCCTTTTGAGAAGTAGAAATAACACCTGGAAATGTGTATTCACTTAAATAACCTCTGGCTTAACAGATTAACAACTTTACTGCTGAATTATTTTGTTGAGAAAGAAATAAAATTAACAGAAACATAGAACCAAAATATTTTCTCCAATCAAAATTTTAAAAAAGATAGTAGAGAGTCCACGCAATTGTGATAGTCATCCATAAATAACTGATTTGTAAATACTTTAATTTTTTATATATTTTAGTTTATTTTGGATGATATGATTTCATAATACATAATAAAATTATATATTAAGTTAGCTAAAATTTATAGCATGACCATAGAATATAGGAGATATACACAAAAGAGTAGAGTAAGAAAACCCAAAGGGAGAAAAAGTTGCAAGAGAGAATAATAAGTACATAATAGATCACTCAGTGACCTGATATCATTTGTGCTTGTAAGAGAAGTTTTAATGAGACATAAAAGTTTAGGGTGATAGCGTCTAGTGACAACAATAATCTAGAGATTATTCCTTTTCTAGCTTCTATATGCTCTTTGGAATAATGTAGAAAAATGGATTAGAGACTGTATGTCTCATTGAACATTTTAAGTTACACACAATAAAATGTATTATTCTTTCATTTCCTAGAAATTCTTTTTCTAATTGATATTTTGAGAGTTTACCAGTCTATTGCAGTTGATATGACCCCTACCACAGATATCTTCAGATTCCTGACTTCTAATTAGGCAATATCTCTGTGGCCAATACTACTTTTAGAACAGTCAAAGAATAATTCTATTATATGTTAGTATCAACATCTATTAGCTATTGTATTATCAAAATACAATTATATTTTGATTATGTATTATCAAAATATATGGTCTATATGCTCAATTTATATACATTAAATTTAGTCTTCACATCATCTTCTCTGTCTCCTAGTGTCAGTGTAATTTGAAATACTGCAGCATAAGCAGTAGTGTTAGTTTATGTGTGTGCTCACTTTTAATGTGTGGAGTTGGGGTGGGGTGTGGTGAATTCACAGTAACCAAATATGGAATACACATGCTGGAGGAGATGGGTGGTTGGCTAGCACTTGAAAGACTCTAATCAAAATTCTGCATTTTGGAGGTGACTAATCCAAGCTTTCAGCTCTCTTCATCTGAGAGCAACGCCAGATGGCATGGTAATTAGCACATTGGATATAGAAAAAATAAATTTGTTTTTGTCATTGCAAAATCATTTATGTTCGAGATGTGGATCTGGGATTTGCTAGGTATATTACTCTGGGATCGGGCATGGACACGATTTCAGAATATAGTGAACATAATAGCCTATATTCCATAAGAATGGTCCCTCAGTTTAGGATCCCAGACCCATCTGGTATAAGTGTACTCATCTGAGGGCTTATTTTGCTCTGAGTCTTACTGGGGTAGTTCAATCTTGACTCTAGGGTTTTGTCTTTTCTGCTTTGTATTAACCTTTTATACAGGATTCTGTTGAATACTTAGAAGTTTAGAGAGCTGGTACTTCATTGAGCTTATATAACTTGTATTAGTATTTTTATGACTTTTTACTGTTAAAAGTTTGTGTGTGTGGCAGGGTTTGGTCTGAACATTTATTTATACTATTATTCTACTCAATAGCAAGGTTGCAAGCAATGAGAACTATTAAAGCTACTAGAATCTATCCCAAATCACCCAATAATTGTAAAGTATTAAATTAGGTTAGTTTGAAATCATCTGACACTCTCAGTCCTCTGAACTAGAGAATGTAAAAATGTTTATTCCTTCATAGATACTTGAGAAAGTTTTGATAAATTAATGGTTGAGCTTTAATTTCTTTATATAATAGTTAAAAATAATGCTTATCTTATGAGTCATAACTAATATTTTCTAAATCTTGTGCTGAAAATTTATATACATTAAATTTAGTCTTCACATCATCTTATGAAATCATTTAAACTATTATCCTAATTTATCAGATGAGAAAATTTAGGCACACTGAGGATAAGAAGCTTGTACATTCAAGGTTATACAGTTGGAAATTAATAGTCCTGAGATTATGAACTCAAGCAGTCTGGAAACTATGCCCTTGAACACAACCTTCTATTAGCTTTCAAGGTTAAATGAGGTAATTTATATAAGAAGTATCTTTTAAAGTATAGACTCCCTAGGATTGGTCAAATATGAATTGGTCCTAGAATGATCAAATCTTCATGTACACTATACTTATATATATTTACTTGTGGGCCTACATTTGTTAATTTATCACAGTATTCATCATGTCTTATTCTAGAAAATCACTCCATAAACTTAACGAAGAAAAGAGATTTATATGAAGTAAATCCTTTCCTAAATGCTACAGTGTGTAGCCTTATCATGAATGTGTTTCATCCATGTCTAATTTTGGCTTTATTATTTTTAATAGATCTACTAAAACATTATTCTTGAACACAATATTTCACCGTTGAAAAATTCTTCAAGTATTTTAATAAAACTTCTTCACTCAACAATAATTTTTATTCCAAAAAATTGTCTAGCTCTATTAAAGAAATCAACTTACCTTTTAGTTAGAAGGTCCAATAAAACAGTTTTCACTTTTCCACTAATTTTTGAACAGACCTTGAAATGTATAATTGGAAACAAGGCTATTTTTGTCTGTATACTACCTTCACATACTAATTTTTACTGACTGAAGTATTTTCTTGGCTAGGTTTTCCTGGAACTAGGCAAGAGATTAAAGAGCTTGCTTTTGTTTTTGCATGAAGAGAAAATACAATGGTTTTTTTCTGAGAACATATCAGCTTTAGATAAGCTTTCCAAGATCAAGAACTCTATAAATGAAGTTAAAACATTGCTTACCAGTTTTAGAGTTTCCACAAATGTGTTCAATTCACTTATTAGCATCTCAATGGGATGGCCAGGGGACTATGAAAGAGACTTGAGATTTCCTCCTGAGTTTTGGAGGCAGGAGAGAATGTTTGTTCCATGTGTTCACTCTTTGGAAAGTGAGTGGAGGATGGTCTGTTTGTCATTAATATTAACATGAATTGCAGTTGCTTATCTCCCATCAGAGCCTTCATGATTTCAAGACAAGGAGGCCAACAGTCCTAAGAAAGATGGGTAAATCCTTTAAAGGAGCTACAGACCTATTGTTTTAAAAAAAGTAAACAAGACTTCAACACCAAAGCCTATAAGAATGAAGGAGATTTTTTGTTGTTGTTGTTACCTCTGCAGCTCATTTGTGGTAGTTCCTATGATGAGAAACACAGGGAAAGAAAATTTTAATGAACAAAGTGAATGGGTTTCCTGTGTAAGTTGAAATAACTTGCTGTTTCTTTTTTTTTTTCTTTCTTTCTTTTTTTTTTTGAGACAGAGTCTCAAGCTGTTGCCCTGGGTAGAGTGCTGTGGTGTCACAACTCATAGCAACCCCAAACTCTTGGGCATAAGCGATTCTCTTGCCTCAGCCTACCAAGTAGCTGGGACTACAGGCACCTGCCACAACACCCAGCTATTTTTTGGTTGCAGCTGTCGTTGTCATTTGGCAGGCCAGGATGGATTTGAACCCCCCAGCTCAGGTATAGGTGGCTGGTACCTTAGCCGCTTGAGCCACAGGTGCTGAGCTACTGTTTTTGTTTTTTAAGTTATTTGGTAAATGTTGTATCATGATTGCTTTAGTTGAATAAAATAGGATTTAAAATATTTTTCTTTTTTATGCAAGTATTTATTGTGTGTGTGTTTTTTTTTTTTTTTTGGTTGGGATCCTAACTCTTTTTTTTTTTTTTTTATTGATAGTAACTGTGTACATTAATGCACTTCTGGGGTACAGTGTGGTGTTTTCACAAACAATCTGAAACACTTCCATCAAACTAGTTAACATAGCCTTCACGTAATTTTCTTAGGTATTGTGTTAAAACGTTCATATTCTACTCATAGAAAGATTCACTTGTACCCTTGTAAGATGAACCACAGAAGTGAACCCTCGAATCCCCCTCCCTTCACCCATTCTCCCCTCCCTCCCCCTTCCCCATATCCTTAGGTTGTTATTAGGTTATAGCTTTCATATAAAAGGTATAAATTAGTTTCATAATAGGGGTGTGTACATTGGATACTTTTTCCTCCATTCTCGTGATACTTTGCTTAGAAGAACATTCTCCAGCTCCATCCATGTGAACATGAAGGATGTAAAGTCTCCATCTTTCTTAATGGCTGCATAGTATTCCATGGTGTACATATACCACAGTTTGTTGATCCATTCATGGATCGATGGACACTTGGGCTTCTTCCATGACCTGGCAATTATGAATTGGGCTGCAATAAACATTCTGATACAAATATCTTTGTTGTAATGGGATTTTTGGTCTTCTGGGAATATACATAATAAAAGAATTGCAGGGTCAAATGGCAGGTCTATTTTTAGTTCTTTAAGTGTTCTCCAGATGTCTTTCCAAAAGGAACATATTAGTTTACATTCCCACCAGCAGTGTAAGAGTGTTCCCTTTTCTCCACATCCACGCCAGCATCTCTGGTTTTGGGATTTAGTGATATGGGCTAATCTTACTGGAGTTAGGTGATATCTCAAAGTAGTTTTGATTTGCATTTCTCTGATGATTAAGGAAGGTGAGCATTTTTTCATATATCTGTAGGCCATGTGCCTATCTTCTTCAGAGAAATTTTTCTTCAAGTCCCTTCCTCATCCTGAGATGGGATCACTCGTTTTCTTCTTGCTAATACGTTTAAGTTCTCTATGGATTCTGGTTATTAAACCTTTGTTAGATTTATTGTGTTAATTACATAAACTAATAAGAAGAACAGAACTTCAAAAAAGCTATCATTTAAATAATGGGAAGAGACAAAATCCAGGTAGTTTGTAACTATAGAAATGAAAATAAACAGTGCCTTTAACCATGTGTAGTGTATAATGATAGCTAACATTTATGATTATAGTTACCATAGATTACATATTGTTTGCAACTTTACTTGGGTTATTCCATTCCATCAAAACAATCCTATAAAATATCCCTTCTTGATGCTTGAGGAAACTAAAGATAGTAGATATTAACTTTTCCAACACCTCATACCTAACTGGTGGAGTTAGAACCTAACCAAACACACAAATTTCTACTTTCCCTTTAGATAATATCATCTTTGGGGCAAGTATTGGACAGTGGATGTGGAGCCAACAGATGACTCTACTTTAGCAGTTATGGTGCTTGAGAAGAACAGAAGCTGATTGCTTAATTTCTATGGCCTGTTGATCTAGTAGTGACTTGACTTGTCAAATGTATTTAGGAAGAAGTGTTAGTGGAGGATTATTATAAATTTTCAAGCTTGGTCATTTCAGAATTGTGGCAGACTGTGTAGCTCTATCTATTGAGCAATAAAATTCTCAGTAGACTGAATATAAAATATATAAATAATTATGTGTGTTTTTGAAAAGTGTTTCTTCAATAGGCCCAGGAGTGAAGGTCATCTACTGGAAAGAATGGGCATGAATGGTTCATCTGATATGCTCATGTGCCTTCTGCCGGTTAAGAGGCACAACTCCCTTCTGTTCATAACCCTTTATTTTGATTACTTCAAAAAGAGTAAAAGCCTGTCTTCAAACTGACATTTCTTCAATTTGTCTACATATTTAAAAAGCAAACATATTCATGAGTAAGACAATAGAGAACATTGAAATGTCTGATATTATCTAACTTTTAAGGGTAATATTGGGGTGCTTACTCTTTATCAGAGCCATGGTAGACATTTTATATCTATGAAATTTTGTTACTATTTATAGCAACTTAGGAAGTGGTACTATTGTTAATCTCTATTTTATAGAAAAGAAAACTGAAGCATGCTAATTTTCCCAAGATTATAAATAGTAAGAAGGAACATCAGAAATAGTTTGTGTTCATGGACAACAACATATATTTCTAGCCTTCTCCAGGGATATGTTAATTTTCCTGCTCTGTTTGGACATTCCACAGAACATCTTATTGGACTATAATATTGATGACATAATTGTATCAACTTGGCAAGAAGTAGCAATTATGTTGGAAGCCTTGGTAAGGCAGAAGGAAAAAGTTGAACCATCTGAAGATTCAGTTTCCCACATCATTAGTGAATTATTTAGGAATATTACAGAATGGGACATGCTGTGAGATCCTCTCCAAACTAAAGGATAAATCATTGCATGTTGTCTACTCATAAGAAAAAGGCATAATACTTGGTAGACCTCTTGATCACTTTGGGCTCCTTGTGGCAAAGATTTAGTAGGCAAGAGTAGAGTCATAATGCTGGCAGAGAAAAGGAAGTGTTTCTCCTGGGCAACATGAGAAGGGAAAGATATGTTTGGTGATCCATTTGGGCGTCCCTCGGTGTTCTTATGCTCCTCAGTCATGGACTTCTCTTGGGAGTTAACAAGAGTATCATAACTAGAGATTCATACCCACAGATTAAAGGTTTGGGTTGTGGTGCCAGGCATCTGTCTTGTCCATGTTCCTAATGTCTCAATGGAAATGGCAAGGGAATGTGGAAGAAAAGTGTGATTTCACTTGAGTTTTCAACCAGAAGGAGAAAGTGTTTATTCCATTGGTTTACTCTTTGGAAAGTAGAGGATTATCTCTTTGCCATTCGAATTAGCATAAATTTAAGGTATTAGCCAAAAATTTAGGTAATTAGAATGGGTAATATAAAAGGGATACTGAGGAACAGTTAAGGCCTCAATGACACCTGCAGCAGTTGGGGCTGTAGTTCATTCCACTAACATTTCTCTTGTAAGTTTTCCCAGAAAACAAGACCAACCAGAACATAGTAGAAGCTCCTTCTAAATGAGGTGAACTTACCATGAGAAAGAGTCAATCTGGGGAATACAGGAAGTAGACTATAGTGGATTCTTCACCCAGATTGCCAAGCTAATGAATGGTTCATAGGTCTGTCCTTCACTGGGATTTCACTTAGCCCCAGGGAACTCCTAGTTTAAGGCAATTGTGTAGAAGATTCAGTTTATTTCTAGTTCACACTGTGCGAAGCCTCAGCTGGGAAGATTTGAAAACAGGATATTTTTATGGCTGGGTATGGAGACATCTGGACACTTCTACTCTCACATGTTTGAATGTTCATGCTGACTATTGGCTGAGACCTTGGTTGGGCTGTCAACTGAAACACCTACAATGTGTCCTCTTCGTGTGGTCTCTCACATTGCATTAGTCTGGACTTCATAACATGGTCATTAGGTCTCAAGAGCTACTATCCCAAGAGACCAAAACAGAAGTGCTTAACATATTATAGTCTAGTTTTGGAAGTCATGTTCCATCAGTACTGCTGTACTCTATTAGACGAGGGAGTCCAAAAATCCACTGTCCTTCAATAGGGGGGATATAAACCCCACTAATTTATGAGAGGAATGTCGATGTCACATTATAGGAAGGCCATGGTGAGTAGATGTTATTGTAGTCATCTTTGGAGAAAATAATCTGACATATCAAGGAAGAGACTAACTGCTTTTCTCTTGTGCAGTCTGTCTTTTCTAGCCCCATCACAGAAACATTTTTTGAAATAACACCTTGAACAAAGCACTTCTTTGCAAAAGAGGAAAGCAAAAACAAGGTAGAACACAAAACTAGTCTCCTTGCTGCTTACTAAGATGCAGTTCAAATTCTTTAAATTAGCATTCAAGAACCTTCAAAATTCAGACATAATCCCCCTTTACCCCTGACTTGCTATTACTTCAGGGGTAAACTGTAGCAATTTATTTATATCTTCAGCTTGTTAGTTTTGTACATGTTTTTTTTCTAATCTCAGAATGTCACACTAAAGATGCTTCCAATGTTTGCCTAATAAAATTGTACTCCTGTGTTAAGGCATCTCCTTTATGTCCCGCCCAGAACTGATTCCTTATTTCTTTTTTAAGACCTCTGCAGGATTGATTAAGTACAAATCATGTGTCTTTTGTCACACTATTCTGTACTGCATGTTACTTTGGGAAAAGGCAATGCTTTACCATGATTTGGTTTGTTAGTAAATGTTATTATAAATGCTAAGAAGATATCCTCCCACAGTAAAATTTAGCAGAGAGACCTTATCTTTTCCCAAACTTATTGCTTTTGTGAACTAGTTATTCATCACAATATAATTTTATATAAAAACTTGAGTGTTATATGTTCTATTTCTTCAAGTTTCAAACTATTCAAGGGGTTAACTTTTTTTAACTTAATTTTTATTAAATCATAACTGTATACATTTATGGGTACAATGTGATTTGATAAACAATGTGGAATGCTTAATTCAAACTGATTAATATAACCATAACTCCATTTACTTATTTTTTGTGGTAAGACATTTATAATGTACTCTTAGTTGTTTTGAAATGTACCCTTCCATTGTGGACATTAGGTGAGATCCAATGAAATACCCTCCCTCCACTCGGCCTTGCCTCTCCCATCCGCACTTACACTTCTCCCCTCCTCTCTGGACTATATTTATGTTTTATAATTCATATGAATGTCTAAGTGATTATATATTGGTTTCATAACAGTATTGAGTACATTGGATACTTTTTTACCCATTCTTTTTTTTTTTTT
>NW_003852488.1:5155486-5192682 GCF_000181295.1 Otolemur garnettii | reverse complement strand
TTTATTGATTAATTTGAGTTCTCTATAGATTCTAGTTATCAGACCTTTGTCGGAATCATAACTTGTAAAAATCTCCCATTCTGAAGTCTGTCTGTTTACTTGTAGTTCCCTTAGCTGTACAGAAGCTTTTTAGCTTGATCAGATCCCAGTAATATATTTTTGGTATTGCTTCAATTGCCAGGGGGTCCTACTCATAAAATATTTTCCCAGGCTAATATCTTCAAGCATTTTCCATACACTCTCTTGTAGTATTTTTATAGTTTCATGTCCTAAGTTTAAATTTTTTATACAGTGAGAATCAATTTTTATAAATGGTAAAAGGTAAGGGTCTAGGTTCAGTCTTCTACAAGTTGCTAGCCAGTTCTCCCAGCACCATTTATCAAATAGAGAATCTTTTCCCCAATGTGTGTTTTTATTAGGCTTATCAAAGATCAAATGACAATATATGGCTGGGTTCCTTTCTAGATCTCTATTCTGTTCCATATATCTACATTTCTATTTTTGTGCCAGTATTATGCTTTTTTGATCAGTGTAGATTTGTACTATAACCTCAAATCTGGTAACATTATATCTCCTGATTTGTTTTTATTTCTAAGTGGCTATTCGAGGTTTTTACTGATTCCATATAAAACAAAGTACTATTTTTTTGAGTTCTTTGAAGTATGACATTGGTGCTTTGATAGGGATTGCATTAAATCTGTAGATTGCTTTGGATAGTTATGAAGATTTTAACAATGTTAAGTCTTCCCATCCATGAGCATGGTATGTTTTTCCATTTGTTAACATTTTCAGTTTTCTTTTCTCAGGGTTTCATAATTCTCTTTATAGAGCTCTTTAGCATCCTTTGTTAGATAAATTCCCAGGTATTTCATCTTCTTTGGCACAATATAAAAAGAATAGAGTCCTTGACTATATTTTTGGCTTGACTATTGTTGGTATATATGAAAGCTACTGATTGGTAAGTATTGATTTTAAATCCTGAGACACTTGTGTGTGTATTCCTTGATTACTTCTAAGATCTTTGTAGTTGAGTCTCTGGGGTTTTCTAGGTAGAAATTCATGTCATCTGCAAAGAGTGAGAATTTCTCCTTTTCTCACCCCATTTTAATACCCTTCATCTCCTTCTCTTGCCTGATTGTGATGACTAGGACTTCCATTGTTATGTTGAATAGCAGTGGTGATACTGAGCATCCTTGTCTAGTTCTAGATCTGAGTGGAAATGTTTTCAGCTTACTCCATTCAATATCATATTGGCTATGGGTTTGCTATAGATGGCCTTTATCAGTTTAAGAAATGTCCCATCTAAGCCTATTTTCTCAAGTGTTCTAATCACAAAATGATGCTGGATATTATCAAAGCTTTTTCTGCATCAGTTGATAGAATCTATGTTTTTTATTTTATTTGTGTGGTGTATTTTATTTATAGACTTACATATTTTCAACCAACCTTGTACCTTGGGATAAAACCAGCTTGATCATTGTGTATATATTGTTTGATATGTATTTTAATTCTGCTAAAATCTTATTGAATATTTTGCATCAATATTCATTTATGATATTGGTCTGTAGTTTTCTTTTTTTGTTGAGTCCATTCCTGGTTTGGGAATCAAGATGATATTTCCTTCATAGAATGTGTTGGGAGGATTCCTTCTCTTTCTATGTTTTGGAAAAGATTATTTAATATAACTACTAGTTCCTCTTTGAAGGTTTGGTAGAATTCTGGTGTGAATCCCTCTGGACTCTTCTTTTTTGGGAGATTTTGTATAGTTAATGCTATTTCAGTGCTTGGTATAGGTCTATTCAAAAATTCTAATTCTTTCTGGTTGAGTCTAGGAAGGTGGCGTGCTTCCAGGTATTGGTCCATTTCCACAGATTTTCATATTTTTCAGAATAAAGTTTTCCATAGTAATCATTGAGGATTTTTTAAATTTCTGTGGTATCTGTTGTTATTTCTCCTTTATAGTTTCTGATTGACATTATTAGTGATTTTACTTTTCTGTTTCTGGCTAGGCTAGCCAAAGTTTTATCAATTTTATTGATCTTTTCAAACAATCAACGTTTTCTTTTGTTAATCTTCTGAAGGATTCTTTTGTTTTCAATTTCATTTAATTGTGTTCTAATTTTGTGTTTTTCTTTTCTTCTGCTGGGTTTTGGGTTGGAATGTTCTTCCTTTTTCGGTTGCTGGAGATGACCCATTAGGTTGTTGACTTTATCTCTTTGTTATTTTTTTTGAAGAAGGTTCGTAATACCATAATGCTATAAATTTTACTCTTAGGATTGCCTCTGCAGTATCCCACAGGTTTTGATAATTTGTGTTTTCATTATCATTTTGTTCCAAAAATTTGATGATTTCCTTCTTAATCTCATCTTTGACCCAGCTATCATTTGGCCTAAGATTATTTAGTTTCTCTGACTTTGTTTGAGTATGAAGATTTCTGTTTCTGTTGAGTTCAACTTCTATCTCATGATGGTCCAAGAAGATACAAGGAGTTATTTCTATTCTTTTAAATTTATTGTGATTGAACTTGTGTCCTAAAATATGACCAATTTTGGAGAATGATCCATGGGCTATTGAGAAGAATGTGTATTCAGATTTATTAGGATAAAATGTTCTGTAGAGGTCTGCTAAGTCCATTTGTTGTAGGGTCCATTATTTCTTTGTTTAGTTTCTTCTTGGAGGATCTATCCCAAACTGACAAAGGCGTGTTAAAATCTCCAACTATTATAGTGTAGGAGATCAACTTGTTCATATCTTTTAGGGTTTGCTTTATAAATTGCGGAGCATTCAGGTAAGGTGCACAAATGTTATTATTGAAATATCTTCATGGTGAGTGTTTCCCTGGACAAATATATAGTGTCCATCCTTAGCTTTGTAGGCTTAAATCCTATTGTATCTACAAATAAGATTGCAATCCCAGCTTTTTATGATTTCCATTTGCCTGTATTATAGATATCCATACCTTAACCCTGAGTCTTTTTTTATCCTTTGAAGTAAGATGAGTCCCCTGTATTCCACAGATACCTGGCCTGAGTTTTTGTATCCAGTCAGCCATCTTGTGCCTCTTTAGAGGACAATTTAAGCCATTCACATTAATTGAGAGAATTGACAAGCATAGTAGTGTTTTGAGCATCATATTTTTCAATTGTCCAATTGATATTTTTAATCCTTTCACCACTATGGATGTAAAGTTTTATTAAAAAATTTCTGGGTGTATTTACTTTGATTGTAGACCATTGTACTGATCATTATGGAGGATGAGTCTGAGAATATCCTGCAGAGCTGGTTTAATTATGGCAAATTTCTTCAACATGTATATGTCAGTAAAGTATTTATTTCTCCATCACAAAGGAAACTCAGTTTAGCTGGATATAGGATCCAGAGCTGAAAGTGGTTTTGTTTTGGGAGATTGAAAGTAGATGACCATTCTATTCTGGCTTGAAAAGTTTCAGCTAAAAGATCTTCAGTCATTTTAACATCCCTCCCTTTGTAGGTAATGCTTTTCTTATGTCTGGCTGCCTGCACGATTTTCTCCTTCATATTAACTTTGGCAAAGATAATTACAATGTGGCTAGGAGATGCTTTATTTGGATTGAGTCTTGCTGGGGTTGTGAAATTATCTACTATCTGGATTTCTGTATCTCTTGCAATGCTTGGGAAATTCTCCTCCATAATACCTTGGGGTAGAGCATCTGTATCTTTAGAACCAATCTCTTCTCCTTCAGTAATCCCTGTAAGTCAGATGTTTGATCTTTTGGAATGACCCCACAGTTCTCTCAGGGTATGTTATATTCTTGTTTTCTATTTTTCTGCCTCTTTGAATGCTTGATATTTTTCAAAAGCCTTGCCTTTAATTTCTGAGATCCTTTCTTCTGCCTGCTCAACTCTGTTACTGAGTGATTCTACTGTATTTTGCAGCTCCTTAAATAACTTTTTCACTGTCTTGAGCTCTGCTATATCTTTTCTCATTATGTCCATATCCTTGGTTACTTTGTCTTTGAATTCATTAATTTCTTGAGACAACTTTTGAACTGCTCTTTGGATTTCTATTTCCATCTTTTCCTCCATTCCATTTGCCTTATTTGCCATCTGTGTTCTGAATTCTATTTCTGACAATTTAGCCATTTGTCTATGAATGGCATCTTCTGTTGTATCTCCTTTGTCACTCCTTGTAGGGGTTGATCTATTCTGATTATATACATGTTGCCAGAGTTCTTCCACTGGTTCTGCCTTATGAGTATTTTTCACAATTTGGCAATTAAAACTGGTAAGGTGAGATTAGATTGGAGGTCCCAGGAAGTGGAGTTAACCAGACCTTTACCAATGAGCTGGGGCTTATGATTGTGGTTTTCCCCCTACAGCCTTACAAAGGTCCCTTTCAGAGCTATATCCAGTGATTCTGAGGATCTTCTTAGTGAGATAGTGCAAGCTGGCTCTTTCTTGAAGTCAGCCAACCTTTACCCTATCTTATGAAATTGTGGTATTAGGCTGAAATCTCAGCTGGGGAGACATACAAGTAACTGCAGTGTCCTGTTCCCCACCAGTGACAGCTGGAGGAAGAGAATCAGTCCTTTCATGCTACAAAAAAACTGCCACTCAACCTCGAAGGGTCCCCAGGTGGACTGTCCAAGTCGAGAGTTCTAATCAATTGTCCCATGCATTACAATCACTGCTCAACAGGGAGAGTTCATGGGGTCTCCAGCCACCTGATAGTAGAAATACACAGGCTGTCCCATCCCACAAACCCAAGAGAATGGAACTTGGTCTCCTTCAGTGAGCCACTGAGTCAGAAAATACCTACCAAAGTCAGAACAGGGGCACCTGTGCCTCAGTCTGCCACACATCATCATGGTACATCTCTGTCTCCTGTATGTTCCTCTCTTCCTCCCACTTGGGGGAGAAGTCTCTTATCTTCTTGGCAATGGGCTTTGTACCTGGAATTTCTTTTTTTGGAATGACTTTCTTGGATTCTCAGCTTGCCTCAGCAAAGATGATGTGCACTTGTCTATCTTCTTTCTTAGCTCAGCTCCTTACCTTCGGCTTCACTGAGTCCACTTCTGTGTAGTATTTCTCCCTCTGGATAGGAACCTGTGGAGAAAGCTGCCTCTAGTCTGCCATTTTCCTCAAAATCTTTCCAAAGGTTTAACTCTTATCTTTTTTTGGATCTCCAGAGTATTTAGAGTGTTAATATGGAAGTGTACAAATTATTTGGTAATGTTAACAATCTGTGGAGTGTTTGTTATGGAGTAAAATCAGCAGGAATAATGGCACAGATTAATTTCCATGGAAACATTTTCAAACGTATTATATGTATTTATCTATTCCATATATTATATACTTACACATATATATTATATATGTGTACATTCACTTTCACAAAATATTTGAAGAACATAAATTTAAAGAGTTAACTTGGGCAGTGCTGTGGCTCAAAGGAGTAGGACACCAGCCCCATATGCCAGAGGTAGCAGGTTCTAACCCAGCCCTGGCTGGGTTCCCATATGGGAAATTCTGTCTGAGTCAGAGTTCTGGGCTTCTAATTGTCTAAGAAGTAAATTTATAGAGTTAGAGGGATAATATTAGAGTGAAAGTTTCAGAGGCAATTAGCTCAAATTACTTTTAGAGGCAATTAGCTCAAATTGAAGGCTAAAGGATTGAGGAGGTATAATTGCTATTTAATTTGCATTCATGTCTCAAGTTGTGGTAGCATGTTTTGCAAGAAGCAGTAAATATTCTTATTTACCACCTTACCAAAGATGTTGTAAAGTGGAGAAATCTCAGATCAGAAGGTGAGAGAGTGAAATGCCTGCTTAATTCTCTGAAATCCACCGGGAAGTGTACTATTTAGGGCCAAATGAGCAACATTTCTATATCTGAGATGATGTCCAGAAGGTGATGGCCCAAGATGATCCACTTATTCAGGCTCCTGAACTGTTACTAGAATTTACCTTTTTACTAATATCATTTTCAAAATGAGCAGATATTCTCTCCCTGTCAACAAATCAGATTTCAAAAAAGAAATAAAGTTCAGATTAAAAAAATAAAAAGGAGTTGGGAGGGGGATAGTGCATATCCTATATTGGAGTTAGGTTGTATTTCATTTTGTTAACTTTAAATGGGATCCAAAGTGCCTTTGTACTGATGTGAAATAATCTGCTCTTTTGTGACTAGCTAGTGAATGTCACACACTGGTAATGGATGGGAAGACAAAGACGTGCTCAGAAATAGGGCCTGTGAATCTTGATGCAGAGGACACTGGCTTAGAAAACTCAGTGGTTAGGGAATGATTACTGAGGAAATGTCTCGCAATCCCTGAGCCAGTATCTGGACAGGGATATATAAAGACATTATTAATTTGGATGAAAGTTTTGTTTTTGCCAATATATCTTTTATTTGGCTCCAGATAAGACGGTTGTTCAGAGCTTTTTGAAAGACCTTAAGTATGCTATTTATTAGAGAAACATTCATTTAATCAAATAACACTCACTTTATAGAGGAAGAAATATTCCTGTGCTTTGAGGGCCATAGGTCATACATTGGAGTATGGCTTTGGTCACTGACAGTGCTGACATGATGGGGAGTTTTTTTCTTCTTCCCTTGTGAGGATTCTTTTCTGTAACCTCTGGCTGCATTAGAAACTTCATTGCTTAACAGAAACAATTGTTCTTTGTTCTCATGGCCAAATGAAAGCTCTTATTTTTCAGTCCAGCTCTGCTGGCCGGTTAGATGCAATCAGGGGTGTCATCAAGAGTAGATGAGAATATGCAGAATAACTACTTGTTTTTAAAGGCAAAGTGCCCACTTTTTTGGCAAAGTCAAAGCTAAGCACATGTGAGAGCAAAGAAGGCTAAATTATGGATCTTTCAATGTGATGGTTAATGCTTTGCACAAATTCAAAGTGAGAGTTGAGAGCATCAACATTTATGACCACTTTCATAAGATAGACACCTTTAAAGGCAGACTAAGACATTTTTACATGTTTCAGAAATCAGAGCTCAAATATGATGTACCAAACAACCACAATGTCAACACTTAAGGTCTTACATGTTTATTCAGGAATCTTTTCCTTAATGTCTTCAGGAGTGACAAAATGATTTACTACCTATTGAAGTAAACAGCTGCAAGTATATAGAGAAGTCTCATTTGTTGCAAGTTTGGGATTTTTAACTAGGATATTGTCACATGGACTAGGCCTTCCACTCTTCACATATACTCCATTTTTCATAATGTTAATTATCCATCTGCTGAGATCGCTTTTTGGCTCTTTGGTTGTTGCATATGAATGACCTGTATAAAGCACAGTGGTGCTTAATTTTTTGATATAGTAAGGGCTAGAGAATCAGGAGGGTTCACCTTTGTATTTGTAATTCCCAATTGTACCTAAAAGCTGAAAAAATTAAGGGAGAAGCTAAGATCTAATTCAGAAAATTCTATCATGACCAAGAAATGTTGCTGGAAGCTGTGTCACTCGTGTCTTCACAGATGTTTGGATGGTACACATGCAGAGTGAGAAGATGGTGGATAATCAATGGGAGTTATAGTATGTAAACTGGCCAGGGAACCATTACAGAAAGGGATGGTCATTGAGGAAATGCATGAAAGAGCTTTGATGGAAAAGAAAATGGCCATCCTTGTTAAATGTAGCCTAGTGTTTGAGGGCTGAGAAAAGACTGTTAAGAGAGAAAGAAAAATCTCAGAGGAATTGTGAGGCAAAACAAATATTCTTAAGTAAAAAAGTTTCAAATTTCAATTTTGAAAGGAAAGATTTGATATGTAATGAGAAATCTGCATTTTATCCTAAAGGAAGAACACATCTTCAGTCTAAAGATTCCCCACAGGAAAAGCATGTGTATGTGTGTATGTTCCATATGTTTAATATGTACTAAACACACATTTTAGCAAAGTTCTACTAGCATAAAAAACTAGAAGCATACACACACACACACACAAACTCACACACACATAAGTGGATGATATGTATGTTCTTCCAGAATATTTTTTTTACCTTAATTCATGGCTGTAGTGAACAACAATGAATTGGAACAAACCAAAAATGCTAGTGGCCCCCAAAATGCTTTTATGAGAATGCTAATTTATAATGCGTAATGTGTAGTCAGTACTGACAAATCCACTAGTATTGCTAAGAAAGTAACATGCTTTTGTTAGAAAAAAATAATAGCCTTGGGGATGAGAAATTAGTGTCTCCCACATTTTTGTCTATTAAACAGGTAAAATGTTACTTGTTTTATGGTTTTCATGTGAGGTTAATTAAATCAATTCTTCTGAAACTGTTTTAGAAGAATTAGGTTTCTATACAAATGCATACACATATACTAGTTGTTTATATGGTTATTATGATAGGTCAAAGTCTTTGAGAAGGCATGTATACAATATGCTAAACTTCAAGTCAAGATAAGGGGAAATGTGTTCTAGCAGATTTCTCAGATCAAATAATATTTCTGTGAAAATTTTGTGTAAAATGTTCAGCTGAGGGAGGATTAAATATTAAAGGACAGAATGATGCATTTGTTTTTAGGTTAAAGAAAACCATTTATCCAAGATTGTGGGTTGGTTTATTCATGTGTTTCAGATCTAATCATGGGTATAATCGAAGTTTCAGAAGAGGCTATTTACATTTTGAGTTTTTATATTGGAGTTCATTAGGATTTAAGAAATTTTGTAATAAAGACATAGACTATCAATGGTAAACTACAACCAAAAATTAGAAAAAAAATACCAAGACCAAAGAAATGAAACTGAAGGATAAAAGTAAAATGATATGAATGGATTATAAGTGCTCACAGAATAAAAATTATACAATTTTAATGAAAGTTTTTGAATTTACTAGGTAAATATAATAAATTTTTTATAGAAAATGTTGAAAAAAGAAAATTATCAAAAAAGAAAGGAAAATCTCCTATAATTTTCTAGTCAGTAGTGTTAATTACCCTCCTAGTCATTTTGCAGTCTGTTAATACAAACCTAATTTTTAGATATAAATTTAAGGCTAATATTTCACATACTTTTTTCACATTGCAATGTATATGATCATTTCCCATGACTTTGAAAATAATTTTAAATGGCTGCATAACTCTTGTATAAGTAACCATAATTTATCAACCAATATCCTAAAATTAAATATAGGGCACTGGCCCCATATACTGAGGGTGGCGAGTTTAAACCCGGCCCCAGCCAAACTGCAACAAAAAAATAGCCAGGTATTGTGGTGAGTGCCTGTAGTCCAGCTACTTGGGAGGCTGAGTCAAGAGAATTGGCTAAGCCCAAAAGCTGGAGGTTGCTGTGAGCTATGATGCCACAGTACTCTACCATGAGTGATAAAGTGAGACCCTGTCTAAAAAAAAAAAAGAAAAAGAAGATCTGACAATTAAATTTGATAACTCATCCTACAAAAAGTGCTATGTACCTCATTGCTGAATGGTCACTATGGTCACTTTTGGATTACTCCAAAGTGTACTGTGCACTGAAGCCAGCACCTAGTCCACCCTTCAAATCAATTTTGTAACTTTTTTCTGGAATGCTTATCAGAGCCGTTGTCATATTATCCTTGATGTCCTGAATGTCATCGAAATGTTTCATTTCAATATTCCCTTTATCTTTGGTAATAAAAAAATCACAGGGGGCCAGATAAAGTCAGTAGCGTGTTCCAATACAGTTATTTGTTTACTGGCTAAAACTCCCTCATAGATAGTGTCCTGTGAGTTGGTGCATTGTTGTGATGCAAAAGCCATGAAGTGCTTGCCTGAGATTTTCCTAATTATTTGTCTGTTGATGTTTACTTGGTCTATCATTCTCACAGTCAACCAATTATTTTGATTGATAATTTGGTGAATTTTTGCAATGTTCTCATCAGTTCTGCTTTTTACTGGCTTCCCTGAGCTTTCTTTATCAGTGATGTTTTCACTTTTCTCAGAAAAACTTATAATCCATTTGTTCACTGCCATTCTGTTTATGGCCTTATCCCTATAAACTTGGACTAACATGTATTTGGTTTTGCTTACACTCTTGCCATTATTACTCTAACTTAAGCTCTGACATTCTTGTGTTGACACACAAAACATTCTCATGATGGCACGCAACAACAGTAATGAAGGCTGCACAGTAAGTCACTGCCACATGTCAAAATGAACACAACTGTGAGGAACTTATATACCAAAGTTATGAACCTTCCAAGTTGTTTGTATAGTACTGCCAAAGTAAGTCCATGGTGGCAAGTTTACAAACTTAATTGTCAGAACTTTGTATACGTTGTCTCTAAGATTTTGCTATGGTGAATATTGTTACACTTAACACACTTGTGTATAAATCTTTGTGTGAATCTGTAATTATTTTCTTTAAAAAATTCTAGAAGACAGTAGAAATTGTGACTTGGTCAAAGGTCACAAAGAATTTTAAAACTCTAGGATCCAACTATATGAATGTCAATGTTGGCTCCCCCGCTTCATGTCTCTGTGTCATTTGAATAAGTTAACATCTCTGAGTTTAGTTTCTTCATCTGAAAAGTAAGGGTTATAATAATACCTTTTCCATGGATTTGTTGATATTACATCATTAATATTAAATAAGAGGCCAAGCACACTTTGTGGCATCTAATGAATGTTAGCAGTTATTATGATTATTTTATTTCCATGTTGTTCCACAGAAATGTTCCAGTTTAAAGTCTTACCATTTCTATCTCAAAACACATTTAAAAAATTCTTAATGTAGTAAAGATGTTAATTCTTTGTCATGTATATTATTATTCCAGTTTTTCATTTACATTTTAATTTTTTTCACACTTACTATTTTTATGCATTAAGTCTGTCTATCTTTACCCAAAGACATATAAATGCTTGGCTATAAATTCTTTCAAATTCAACAAATGTGAGATGATGTTGACTTTCCTTTGTGAAAATTAAGAGCTCTAGACAGGATCTGCATTATCTTTTAGATGGAAAAATAAGAGTGCATGAGACTTGTGAGCATAGACAGGATTTTTCTCAGGAAGTATTTCTGGTAATATTTCAGAATTTGAATGAAGTTTTGCTCAAATTTTTCAAAGTTCTATTTCCCAAATTAGGGATAAGATGATTTTGATTTGAATAGATTCAAAGAAGTTGTAAGAGCCTTCACTAAAAATAAATTTTACCACTTTATTGTATTCAAATTTTTTGTATCACATGCCTTCTCAGTACAAATTCTCAGAATTCATTGCAAAATATGTCTTCAGGAACTAAGAATATTGACCTATCTATTGCATATGAACTAATAAAAACTTGGATATTGTTGTTGATTAATTTAATGCTTGGCAATAAATGTTTTTTTCTGACAAAATTTCCATGCCAAGATAAATTTTCTTTTGATACCATTTCTAATTTATGGCAATTACTTTGTAGTGTTAGATTCTTGAAAAACATATGCCCTATTTTCTGTGATATAAACAAAACATCTAAATCATTTAAAAGTTATTAAGATGTGTTTCCGTCTTCAATTGTTTCTGATAAGAAAAGTTTTGAAGTGCTTTACTTCTGGTAGTCATGTTAAATAGTAGGTTTTGTCTGAATGTAAGTAACTAAAAGTATTTATTGACCTCATGCAGAATATCACACAAATAATCCAGTTCACAAAATCGAAGGTTGAAGAGAAAACAACAAAACTACCAAATTCTCTTGTATAGTTTGTAACTAATTGTGGCACCAGATGGCAATAGTATAATACAATTAAGATTATAGTAGCTATGCTAGAAGTTTTCTTTTGCTTGTAAACATTGGTTTTAAAACCTGGGCATACTCTTAAAATTTTAAGGAATAAATTTATGTAAAATGTACATGTGGTGCTCAATAAATTAACAGATTCATAGAAGAACACAGACATGTCCTTCTCTCAAGACAAATTGCATTTGTTATTAGCTTTGATCTGTTTAGCTCTTAATTTTTCTGGACTTTTAAATTCACATATGCCAGTTTTCTTCCAGAGTGCAAGCTTAACTGAGAACAGTTTTTACATCCTAGACTTCTTTTGTAACCCCAATGGTTTTTAATAGTTGAGGATAGGTGTTGAGTGATTAATAGATATGTTGACTAATCAAAATTCCTTTGCAGATGTTCGCTATAATTTCAGGTGGAAAAGTTATCGCATAACACTGGATTCAGATTACACAATGACATCTTAACTATCAATGCAAAATGCAAAGTAGAAACCTGGGCCACTTAGCCAACTCTGTACTGATATTGGGCCCATGTTGGAAGGAAATTAGATCCTTTTCTGTTGACATTTGGACTTGTCTGTACAAGACAAGATCCTAAAGAGCCTAAAAGGCTCTTTGCTGGAAAGAATGACTGAAGTAATTTCTTGGAATTATTGAAAACTTTAGAGTTTTACTTTTAAGCAGTCATATAGTTTGAAATTTACTCAGTCTCTTTTATACACAAACTTATTTTATCAACATACAAATCTGAAATTATTATATTTTAGGAAAATATACCCTTTTCCAACTTGGAACTTCAAAACCGTACCATTTATTTAAAAAGAAGAATTATGTCAGATCAAATCTTTCTTCAAGATGATTAAAAGAAGGAAATTATAATGCTGGTATAGTGGAAAGACTGGAAATCTTAAATTTAACTAAAGGTTTTCCAAAAAATGCAGTGAAAAACTGTAGGCTTTAAATAAATGTATATGCGTGTGTGTGTGTGTGTTTGAGTGTGTATATTGGGTAGAAATATGGTTGTTGGTTATGTTGGATTATGCTTTTAATCTTATGCTTACACTTCTAATACATACTTCTGTTAAAATTTGAATTCCAGAATACGTATTTCGTATTTTAATGGTTTATTCAAAGCATTATATGGACTTAAATGTCTGAATTTATTATTTTAAAGTTCTATATCCTGGCTCAAACCATTTAACTACTTAGAGATTTGTTTCCTCATTTTATAATGGAGATGTTGTGTGGCCAGCCTCTCCTGCAGGATTATTGGAAATAGGGAAGATGATGCATATAAAACTGAAATATGATAAAAATATGAATAATTACCTTTCCTTTACTATTACTCTGTTGCCTACCTTACAATACATGCACGCGCACACACTTACACACACGTACCCTTGCATGCATGTAAAGCAGTTGCACTGTACTTAGGAATCAAGCAATATAAAATCTTAATATTCTGCACATGGCAACCTGGCTTATGGTGGAATCTGCCTGGAATTTATACAAGCTGACAAAATTTCAGGGTGTGCTCACTTGTAAACATTAACCCTGCGTAAACCTGTGACCCACCACCTAGTAAATGTTTGTGAGTAGATTGCTGAGTTGCTATCAGCTGGAGTTGCTGACAATCACTGGGAGCTTCCAACCTCATTAATTATGTGTTCAAAAATACAGCATTTGGCACATTAAGAACTGCTAATTATGCCCAGATTCTAATCTTAATTTTCCAGTTTGTTATGATTTCTTCATGATGTCCTAAGTGTCTGAGTAAGCATCTTATCTTCCTGTATCTCAACTTGCTTAACAGATGTTCTCTCTCTAAACAGATGTTGGCACTTCCTAGAAAGGAGCCATCCCAGTCGAATGAGCAGAAATGATAATTAAATTCATCATGTAGAAAGCTATAGAAAGAAATATCTTGCTCTTCTTTCCAAACTCACCACCCTCAATAGAAGTAACAAAGCAAACAAATAAAAAATTAGAAGTAGCTCTGAATTTCTTTCTTTTACTTTTTCTCTCTTTGTCTTCATTAGTCCCTTCCTCTATTTCTTCTTCTTTTTTAAATTATTTTTTATTTCTAATTAATATGAGTGTACACATTTTTTGGATTACATTTTTCTCACTTTTTTTTTTAAAAGTAAATTTATTTCAGGTTAATGTGAAGGTACAAACAATCAGATCAAAATGTTTGATTTTTGTTAGGTCGAATTCCTTTTGTAGTTATGTTCCATACACAGAAGGTGTTCTCATTCCTAAGGTAAAGCTCTAGTTGTAAAAGAGCCCCTCACCCAGGGGGCATGCTGTATAATCCTCACATTGTGCACATTAGGTGAGATCCTGCCAAATGCCCTCCATCCTTCTGCCAATCCTCCTCCCCCTCCCCATTCCTCTCTCCCTCCTTCCCCTTACCCCTTAATAGACTATATTTGTGTTTTATTGTTCATATGATCATGTTATTGTTTATATATTGGTTTCCTATTAGTATTGATACATTGGATTTTTTTTTCCATTCTTAAGATACATAACTAAGAGAAATGTGTTTCAACTCTATCTAGGTAAACTCAAAAGACATAAAATAGCCATCTTTTCTTATAGCTGAATAGTACTCCATGGTGCACATATACCACAGTTGGTTAATCCATTCATGGATTGATGGGCACTTGGATTGTTTCCACATCTTTGAAATTATGAACTGAACTGCAATAAACATTCTGGTGCACATGTCCTTGTGGTTAAATGATTTTTGTTCTTCTGGGTAAATACCTAATAATGGGATTGCAGGATCAAAGGAAAGGTCAATGATTAGTTCTTTGAGAATTTTCTATACTTGTTTCCATAAAGGTTGTGTTAGTTTGCAATCCCATAAAACACCAAGCAATACAAATTCTAGAAAAGGGTATGGGGAAAATGCTTGAAGATACTGGCCTGGGAAAAACCTTTATAAGGAAGACATCCATCCCACCTCCCCTCCCCACAGCCCCAGCAATTGCAGAAACACCAAAGATAAGTAATTGGGATTTAATCAAGCTAAAACACTTTTGCACAGCTAAGGGTACCACAAATAAAGCAAAAGGCCAGCCTTTGGAATGGGAGAAGAGTTTTTCATGTTATGGATCTGACGAAGGCCTGGTAACTAGAAACTATAGAGAACTCAAATTAAAGTGCAAATAGCCTTCTCTATAAGTGGGCAAGAGATCTGAACAGAAACAACTCTGAGGATGACAGACGAATGACCAACAGACACATGAAAAAAATGTTCATTGTCTTTAATCATCAGAGAAATGCAAATCAAAACCACTCTGAGATAACATCTAACGCCAGTAAGATTAGCCCACATTACAAAGTCCCTCAACTGCAGATGCTGGCATAGATGTGGAGAGAAGGGAACACTTCTTTCCTTTTAAAATCTCTTTTTTTGCTAGTTTAAGAGAGGAATTAAATATATATGATTAAGAAATCTTACTTAAAACATGGAAAATTATACTGAAATATTCTCCTCTTCAAAGGCACACAGTCAATGATAGAAATAACAATAGTGTAAAATAATATAAACAAGTTGAGTTTGCAGCTTTCTTTAAAACTCCATAATTTGTGTGCATTTAGAAATACAGACAGGATACTGAAAACTAAGAAAATTTTTCTGAATTCTGAGGATTTTTCAATCCATTTAGGCTTTCAGTTTAATGTCAAAGAAAAAAAAATTAAACCTGAAGAATTTCCTAAAGCCACTTCCTCATTTCATGGATAGGAAAAAAACTAAAGCTCTGATAAATTAAAGGATTTACCAAACTAGTTGGTGGTAGATTTTTGGGGAGAACATACTTATACATTCCAACTATTTAAACTTTTTATTTAAAAGTTGGTAAGTTGTTACAAGTGTTAATTTAACATGATACTATTATTTCCCTGGTCCCTAGAAAGGCATTCAACACATGGCATATATTTATGAAATGTTTGTTTTTAAATTGTGCTTTTGTCTCCCAACACCTTTCTCACTGAGAGGTAATACAGAATTCAGTTTTAGTTATAGGTGGTGGTTGAATTGTTAACACTGTCTGGATTTACAATCTGGCTCTTCTACTCAATAGCTGTGTGATCTTAGGCAAATGGCCTACCTTTTCTGTGCTTTCATTTTCTCATCTATAAAATGAGGATAACAATAAGATCTGTCTCAGAGATTTTTGCAAAGGTTGAAGTACTTGGACTAATACTTGGCTAACGCATGGTAAACATTCAAAACTGGGAGCCATTATTCTTCCTTTGTGAATTTTGAAGAATGCAGGTGTAGTTTTCCTTTAGTAAAAATGTGATATATAAAATCTAAACATAAAATGATAAAGGAAGTTATGGGGATGTGATGGAGTGGGGATAAGTAGCCTGTTTATTTTAAAAATAAATCTTTATTGGCCAAATCATGACATTTAGTATTCATTTAGTTGGAGAGAACTTCTGGTGAGCTTCTTTGAGTTTGTAGCTTATGTTCTTATTATAGTAACATAATCCAAGATCTGAAAGTGCCCTGAGAATTCCCATTATCTGCTTTCATCCTCTCCACCCCCAATATTAGATATATTCTACTTTACAAAAAGGCCAGTATAACAAACTACTGAATCAAAAGGTAATTATAAATAAGGAAAACACATATTTCAAATTTTAACTGTCTTTTGAATAGCATGCATTTATAATTTTTGTGAGGTCTAATTTTTCCTATTATATTCCACTAAAAAAATTTTATCCCTAATCATTTAGGTTTATTACTTCATTTGAAGTCAATTTTTGTATAAGGTGGAAGGTAAGCATTAAGGATTTTTTTTCCTCCTCCATTTCTAATTAGAGCTGACAGGTAAATTTTCAATATCTCCATGAGCTTGCAAACACAAGAGGCAAACTGTGCACATAGCTATATTTATTCTTATTGGAGAATGAAAATTTGGTGCTTTTCTAAACTTTCTTTCTTATGTTAGAGACAAACATATTTTCAACAGTTTAGGAGTCCTCTTCTTCCTCTGTTCCATCCGTACTCTGTAGAATTTAAAACTGCACTGCATGGGAGAATGGCAATGACCTACTGTCAATTTTCTGAGCATACATTTTATTGTCTGATGGATGAAATTTCCTTTTTAGATCTTGGAATTAAAGAGCTCCAGTAACATGCCAGGGTACAGACTTGCTCCGGTTTATCCATCTTGTTACTTAAATCCCTGTGCATTGAGGCATATTCATGTACAATAAAGGAGTGTGAACATCTCTTGCATTATTTTCCTATTAACCTGGAAGGTGTGCACATCTGAGAAAGGCACCCTCAGAGCAAGCATCCCTGTCAGCATTGTGTACCCTGAGGATTCATCTGACCAATGCCAGTATGCTGCTTTAATTTGGTTTGGGGAAGTCATGTCAGTGTTTTATATTTTTAAAATGAAGTACCATAGTGTGTAATGGGCAGTAAAGTGTGATTGTTCAATAGTCTAATCATATTTTTTAGATAAGAATACATGGACACTAGAAGATAGGGCAGACATGGAGCCAAATCTAGTTGCTTCTTTCCACTGTGAGTAATGCTTAAAGAATGACTTTTGAAGCACCATAGCTAGGAATCAGTAATTTCAAATAATCAGCGGAATATTTATCATTAGAGCAAAAGACTTTTTCTTGCAATTGTTCACAGAGTTTGCAGAGCTCCTCAAACTTTTTAAACAGTGGGCCAGTTCACTGTCCCTCAGACCATTGGAGGGCTGGACTGCGGGCCTGGAACGAGTCGGCTGCTAAACAGGACAGTGGCAGCAAAAACACCCGGCGGGCCGGATAAAAGTCCTAAGTGGGCCGCATGTGGCCTGTGGGCCATAGTTTGGGGACGCCTGGTTTAGTGAATAACAATAATTTGAAAATATACAGGAAGAATACTGTCCTCAACTAAGTATTAAAATCTGTTGTTAATCTAGTGTGTTTTAAAAATTGTGAAAAAGGCTGCAGCTGTCTGTTGTGTCTGCCAAGTCGTGTCCAGATATTATAGTGAACTTAGCCAAATTGCAGAAAAACTCACCTGTAGGCCAGGTTTTTTTTATTAACTCTCTATTCCTATTCCTTTAATTCTACTTATTCCTCTTGATCTTTGGTCTCTCAGAATTATTATTTTTTGCATCATTTTTTATTAAGACCTAATTATAAATCTTACTTTTCTTAGGCCTAATTACAAAGTGGTATTTTTATCACCCATCATATAAAGCTCTTTCAGAAAGTGAGCTGTAGATATCATATATACATATTTTGCTTAATATATTTATTTGTTCTGCTTTGATATTCAATTTTATTTTTATGTCTTTGGTTGGATTTAGGAACATTAAGGTATTATAACATTTAGGGGATTTGTCCTGAAACTCCTATGCACCAGATTTCTTGCTCTCTAAGAGTGGCTTAACAATAGCAGGAGTCTTATAAATAAATAACTTAAAGCTAAAATGACATATTAACTATTTTAAGCATTGGGGAAAATAGAATGGAAACTGATATATGAATTTGATATCAAAATATAAATGTAACATAGGTGCATATTTGTCAGTAGAGGTTATTTTTTACAGATTATTGTGGTTATTTGATTTTAGTTGAGAATATTCCCAGGCTCTATAAAATACAAGTTATATCAACTGTAAGCACTTTTAGGTCCAGAAGCCATACCATTAGGTTTCATCAATCTGCACATAGAAAGAAATATGAACTTCAAAGGTAGCTTTCATGTGAAGAAGCAATTTGAATGAGCAGAAAAGTGAGAGACTGGGGAAGACTGGGTTTAAGAAGGAAAGTAATGTACCACTATTTCACTTTCCATGAGGGATTGTTAAGATATGTTAAAAAATAAAAGGCAGAGTTTAAAGTTAAAATTTCTGGGTACCTGAATGTTGAATACTATTTACTGATATAGATTCTTCTGGGGCTATCCTAGTCAGTGGGATACTTATGAAGATAAAAATACTTCAAAATCTTGATATTTTTCTAGTTGATCTAGTAGATAATGGAAACTATCTCTGTGAACTTGAACATACAAGGTTCCTTAACATATACAGGTTAACATAGGTGTTCGGAGACTCTAATTAACATTTTTTCCTCATTTTGGTGTCATATATCAATATAGAGAATGTAGTCCACCTCTCAATTACATATGGTAATTTTATTCATTCTCAAAAGGAAAACAATTTCAAGTAGGGGCATGAATGTGTGCAAATTTATAATGCCAGTGTATACCAAAAAACGGTTTAGTTCATACATGTTTTCTATTGCAGTACAGGTAAACAAATGAGAAAATCAGGCTATAAGAGTTGATTACAATTTCATTATATTTACAATTTAAAAAAATTAAAATACATTCTGACCTTTCCCCTGGCTCTTCTGTCTTGTTAGGTGGCAGTGTCCTCCCTCTATGGCAAACATGCATGATGCTGTTAGTGCCACAAGATTCTTCTCATGTGGTATAGAGCAGTTTCTTTTCTCTGAAATGTGTTTTTCTTTTTTCTTTCTTTATTTTATTTATTTGTTTATTTATTTATTTATTTTGCATTCCAAAGTAGTTCTTGTGTTTCCTCTGAAGAAATCATTTCTAATTTGGGAATCTTTGCCAAAGAAATCCATATATCATTTTACTTTTTGATAAGGAAGGAGCTCTCTTATTTAGATACCAGATAATAATAGATTTTGTGAATATGAAAGAAATATGCCTAGATTTTCTGTGAAAAGAGTCGCTTTCATG
This sequence comes from Otolemur garnettii, assembly GCF_000181295.1. Lineage (NCBI taxonomy): Eukaryota > Metazoa > Chordata > Mammalia > Primates > Galagidae > Otolemur > Otolemur garnettii. The sequence continues at coordinate 5,173,237 of NW_003852488.1, read as the reverse complement.
CTGTTATTTGAAAGAAGCATAACAGCCTTTCTTATTGAGGGAATCACTTCCTTTCATCAAAAACCCTGATATATCTAACTGACTCTGAGGATATTACCTTTCTGTCTACACTGAGATTCTACCTCCAGTGCAGATGTGGCTATTACAGATGTCTGCCAGAGTGGTCCAGAAACATTATTTCTCTAATAGTTTCTTACCTTCTAGCATCAAAACTGAAGATATAATCATGGACAATAAAATCTCATTTTTTGTGTAAAGTTAAAAAATGAGGAGGCTTTTCTGGTTAAGATGGTATTCTGTATTTTTAGCATTTTTGAAGGGTTACAAAGCAGATTGTCATTGGTTACTCATAATACATTCCTAGAGGAGAGTTTAATATACACAGTATTCTAGAATTTACATCGTTGGAAGCATCACATTTCCTGGCCACATGTTATGTATTAAGAATTAATGCAATTGCAGATAATTTGTGCTACAGTGTTACTATTGCTTGTTAGTGCAAGAGCTGGAGGGTACGTGAACTAAATGTTCCTTAATTCAGAGGGTGATGCATGATGTATTTACTTGGCTTTCCTCACAAAGTCATAAATGACTGAATGAGCTGAAAAAGAAATCCAAAGGATTTGTAGAGGGCAAGTACTTATTGGGGCTATTTTTGACCAAATGGCTACTTGGCTGTCTTATCTAAAGAACATCACATAATTTCTAACTGCTTCAGTTACTTCATAGGTCAAATTCAACCCAGTCCATGTCTACATGGCACCATCACAACTATTTAAAATCTAAGCATTGTTATCTCTTAAAATCAGTTCAGCTGGTTTTGTTTTTTCCTTAAGTTGACAGGTTTGTTTGGGTGTTATATAGACAAAGCCTCATTTATCAGCAGTAAAACCTCATTCATTTAAACTACTGATTCATAATTTGTGTTATTTTGACTAGGGTCAATCTAAAGTTTATCTTAGTACAATCTGTTAAAGACAATTAATAAAATTAGTATGCTAATAGTGTAAACTGTAAAGGAGATTGGATCAAGATGGATAAATGAGTACACAACTCTATTTTCCTCTCCACTACAAATCCTTAAATTAAACAGAAAATATTTTTATATTTAATAATTGTACATTCATGATAACATTGTAAAAAGAATGACCATAATAAAAAATATGGAATCAGTTGATTGAGGAAATATAGCTCTAAAAATGAAAAGTAGGATAGTGGAAAATATATGAAAAGACTTTTAGAGGACCTTTAAAGGATAGGACTATAGAGCCAAGTAACAAAAGAAATCCCTGGGGCAAAGTCTGAGCAGGTAATTAATGTACCACTCTGAAACAAACAGGTGGATTGCATTGCAATCAGTTCCAAATTTCCCAAGCCACTGATTTTTTTTTTCATATATAATAGTGTGAGAATTTGGGTTAGAGGGAACTGCTGGCCCTTGGTGACTTATGATAGCCAGGTGGGATAGAAAGCCTTTGAAGACTCCTGTAAGATGAGTTGCTGGAACTTAGTTGTTGTACATTGCCCAGCCCCTTTCTCATGATGGTAAGATACAGACAGTTGTAAATAGAAACCATATTCATAAGTAGGTGAATAAGAATTATCAAATATAATTAAAAGCACATATAAGAATCATTATGTGTTGGAAACAGTAACAACATTGGAACTGAAACAACATCATTTAAAAAAAGAAAGCCAACAGAGAATGCAAAAAAAGGGCTATAAAATAAGTCATAAGTAATATTCCCAATAGGATGAGAAATTAGATCTCATCCATGAAACAAAAAATCTTGGAGATAAAAATGATATAATTGATAAAGATTAAGTAATAGATTTAATATCAGATTGATACTACACAAGCATGAATTAATAATCTAGCTGTAAGATTAAGTGAAATAATTATTTATAATACAACATAAAAGCACAAATAGATGGAAGGTATAAAATTTGAGATTAAAGTGTTCTATTATTCTATTACTAATGCTATAGAAGTTTATGAGACTTAGAAAAAATCAAAGATATGATAGAAAGAAAAATTCAGAGATGAAAATAGACATCAGCTTTCAGAAGGCCTATAAGTGATGAGGCAGGTGAATGAAAAACAATGCACATGCAATTAATAGCTGGACACGCTGGTTCTGCCTCTAGTCTCAATTACCCAGGAGGCCAAGTCTGGAAGATCGCTTGAGCCCAGGAGTTTGAGGGAGGCTTCAAGGAGTTATAATGGCACCACTGCACTCCAGCTTGCTTACTAGATATGGAAAGTGGCTTCAAAATTTATGTATTTATTTCAGATTTGCCAAAGCTCCAAATGTTTTCTCCAAAAGAAGTACTATAAGATTGTTTAAATAAAATGAAAGGAAAAAACAAGGACAAAGGAAAGATGTGGACCTAAGACATAATGATATTAATTACTTAAATTATATTAAGATTATAGTCTTAGTTAATTACATAGAAAATGATTTACTTAGCACATATTTTTAATGTACTGCTTGAACTAGCCATTGATCAAGTGTTTAAACAATCACATTAAAAATATATGGAGACACATTGAGAAGCTAAACATAATATATTTATCTCCCAAACCACCAAATAAAAAGGATTAAATGAAAGTATTTGATCAATACAACAGAAGCAAGAAAAGTACGTGAGAAGTAATCAGAGTCATGACTTACTATGAAAGTATAATAAAACAAGATGAGTCAGATAAGCTCACATTTATTAAAATATTAATATATAGACATAATTATACTAAAATCATAATCATATTAAATATAAAGGGATTAAATTCTTTAATGAAAAGGCAAGGAATCTAGATTAAGTTAAATGAACAGATCAGATTATTTAATGTATCCAACTCAAGCCATGTAAACCTCTTCCCAGTCCCTCAATTGTTTCCTTCCTTCTAAATATGCCACTTACGTCTATATGGAATCACAACCATAGCCTTTGTTGAGTCTAGAGTGAGACTGCACATTTCTCAAAGAAAATTGTGTGGCTTTGTTAGATGGAATTGAATATAATCTGATACACAAAAGCCAAGACAGTTTTTATTGAGAGGGCTACAAAATATTATGAGCATGAATTGAAAGAATGATAGTTCAAGACTTAAAAAGGATGTTTTAATTCTTTGACTTTCTCCAACCTAGAAGATGTCTGAGAAGTCACTCATCAACCAGACATAACATTTTCCCCAATACCCTGTTAAGATATGGCCAGGGAAGATGATAGAAAAGAAAGGATTTTCCAGAGAATGGAGCCAATAAATAAGGAAAGCTATAGACTGGAAAGTTTCTTCTAGGGAGTGGGACTTGGGCGTAATCAAGAGATACTTTTGATCACAGCATAGGTGGATATGTCCAGAGTGATTTAGAGTAGCTATACCTGTGCCTTCTTTGCCTCCCATTCTTCCCCTTTTGCAGTAGTTATGTTTACTGTGATTATCTTGTCCCTATCTCACCATTTATGTTGGTGTATTATGTGGGGTAGGGGAAAATAACTTGTCTTTGTAGATCATAGGTCTTTAAATCAATAGCAACCAAACCTGGAGCCAATGACTGTCACAAGATCTGGAACTTTGTACCTAATGGTATTTTTAGATGAACATTTTGGGTATGTTTTGGAGGGGTGAGCTTTTCCTAGGTGGGAGAGTAGATGTTTGTGACTAAGTGGGCAGGCTGTGGTAGGTTGAACAGCTATTCTCAGTTTTTACCCCACGTCTGTATCAGGCCACCTTGCAGTACCTCTCAGTAAGCAATGATTGACTTTGGTCTTGGTTGTGGAATATACTTTGTTAGTAATGTGGTATAAGAAGATGTTTACATTTGTTTGTATAATTTTGATGGCCTTTTATGTTTCTACCATCTGCCATAAGAAGAAAGTGCCTCAGCTAGGTACTGGTCCTGAATGAGAAAATAGAATAGAATAATCTTTGAACACAAACCATAATCTTGTGGGTCCAGAATATCTTAGCCAAGAACAGAGAGTCACAGACGCAGACACAGCAGTGAGAAATAAGAGCTTATTGTAAGGCACTAAGTTTGGGAGTTGATTACTATGCAACAATGTGCAATAGAAATTGGTACAATGAGAGTTGGTTAAGAAGAGTAATTTACAGATGCATCAGTCAGGGTGGGCTGGGCTATGTTAGGACAACAATCATCTTATTTCGTTACTCATGCTTTATGTCTCTTGAAGTTTGGCTATTATTTTGTTTCACAGTATTTTCACTCTAGGATTAGGCTGATGGAGGAGCTTCAGTCTAGAATATTAGTAGTGTTATGGTTAAAAGGGGAAATGAGAATGGCAAAGCTTACGCTAGTTCTCAAAGCTTCTAGCCCAGTGGTTCTCAACCTTCCCAATGCTGCAACCCTTTAATACAGTTCCTATCGGTTGCAAAGCACAGGTTGGGAACTGCTGTTCTAACCCAAAGTAACCAATAACAATTCTATTTGTATTTCATTGCCATAGGAAGTTATATAGTTGCTCCTAGGGTCAATAGGGTAAAAAAGTATAAATTTCCCACAGTAAGATCTGCAATAATAGATTAACAATAAATTTTTAAAAACCTAGATTGCTATGCTAAATGCATTTTATTTGCCTCTACATAGATTCTGTTAGTTGGTATAAAAATATGTTAGTTATTATTGTGATTAAAAGAGAAAATAATGTCTTGCAGTGAAACAACTTCAACTTTCAGGATCCTTCATGTAATTGCAATATTACATTGTGGCATGTTCCACATTATGTGAAACTTTGCCTGGTGATTAAAAGCCAGACTCACAAGAATACTTCAGTGATTAAAACCAAGACTCTTGCCACCTCCTAGAAAGTGTGGCTTTTAAAAGTTTTCTGAATACTCAGGAGCGATCAATTTCTTATTTATAAGGATAGAAAGTACTCTTCTTTTTTGAGTATTTAAATTCCAACTTCTTTTTACTATTATTTGATCTCTTTGAAACTTTTTTTATTAGCAAAATGTGGAGAATAGTATTTGTAATCGTTCACATATTTGTGGGGATTAAAAAGGCATTTTACTTAAATCTACTTCATATAGGATTGCTTTCTGCAAGTGGAAGCTGCTACTGCTGTTGCATCTCTTATTGTTTCTATAAAGGAAATGTGTTGAATAAATAGCTCTTTGCAGATTAATACTTGACTAGTTACAGATTACATGTTATTCAAACAGACAACAGTAACATGAATCTTCTTTAGTACAGTAGCACCCATGGCCCAAATAGTGACAGTCTGACATGTGAAGTCTTTTTTTTTTTTTTTTTGAGACGGAGCCTCAAGCTATCCCCCTGGGTAGAGTGCCATGGCATCACGCTCACAGCAACCTCCAACTCCTGGGCTCAAGCGAGTCTCCTGCCTCAGCCTCCCAAGTAGCTGGGACTACAGGCGCCCGCCACAATGCCTGGCCGTTTTTTGGTTGCAGCCATCATTGTTGTTTGGCGGGCCCCGGCTGGGGATTCGAACCCGCCACCTTAGGTGTATGTGGCTGGCGCCTTAGCCGCTTGAGCCATAGGCGCCGAGCTGACATGTGAAGTCTTGAATTGTCAATCCATTTATTGTTGGGAGTAAAGAAAGCCATTTAAAATCCTTCCCAACCAGAGCAATTCTTATATGGATAAGAGACAATTATTTGGAAGCTACATTATTGTTGATGAGAGCTAGAGAAACCTGAATTTGTATTTTAAAAAATCTTTAAAACAGACCCTTTAGATATATTCAGACCAGTCATGAGATCATGTTTTCAGAATTATGTAGCATCATTCTTAGACATGCACTCAAATATGCATCCCTTAGAAAGCAGCATGTATTGTTTTTGCAGCTGACCTATATGAAATTTCGTCAGATTCCTTAACAATGGTGTTTCTTATTCTTTATTTTTTATTATTTGAGCTTGAGGCAAGCTATATCATGGAACTTGAAACTCAAAATGGTTTTGCTTAAAGGAAACTCCTGAATGCGCAGAATTCTAAAAAATATGTTATTGTTTTTGAACTCGGGGGAGATTCACATGGGTAATGCAATGTAAAAAGAAACGTCTACTTTTCCAGAAGGCAGATTTACCTGAACTATGAGGCCTTGATTCTTGGGATGAGAAATAACAGAAGCTTAATCACCTATGTAAAGGCTTCTCATGAAACCAGCCAATTATATGATACTCAGCACTGTGCTAGGAGACTTGTAGAATACAGATAAAACCTCATGGACTTAGGTTCCCATTTAGATAAGAAGTTCCAATAATAAGTATTTATGCAAAACTATGATGTAACATTTTGTTAAATGGAGCAAGTGTGCTATAAAAAATTACAGAAGATAAAAATGAAGACTTGCAAGAGAGATGAAATATCAACTTAGTCTCTTTAACAATCCATAATGTTACAAGTTATGAGAAAATCATAAGTAAAGATAAGGCATTGGGGAAGAGTCTGCTTTGTAAAAAACTGAGCAGATTAGGGTAACTAGAATAGAGGTGAAATTCATCTGGATAGTATGCCTTGAAAGTCACATAGGCTTCAGAATTGATTTAGGAAACCTGAAGGAGAAGGAAGAAAGGAGTGAAGGGTGCAATGGTGTTGAAGACAGACCTAGGATCAAAGTTTTATTTTTCTCCCAATATAGTGTAATGAATAAAACGTGCAGGATTTTTATTTTCTCATAACTTTAATATGTATTTATCTGAGAATGTATTATTTTAATACATGTGCTAGCAAACACATGGGAAGTTTGTGCTAGCAAACACATGTATTAAAATAATACATTCTCAGATAAATACATATTAAAGTTATGATGAGGTTTGAAGGACTAAAAGAAGGTGCATTTGAGGCACAGTGAAAAGAGAAGCTGACATGAGGATGAGGAGGTAGGCTTGGCCAGATTCATGCTACAGAATAGTAGATTTCATACTGAGTCATGGAAAAGGCAGTTTCTTTAGCTAGTAATGGGTAATCTGTTTAGCTGTGCACTTTTAAAAAAGCAATGTGGTTGTAATGTGAAGCAGTGATTGGAGAATGACAAAACTGGTTGTAGAAACAGGGTTGGAATGCTATGGGTGTGTAGGGGATTGCATAGAAAGGCAAAGCACAGTGCCTACTTGGTGCTCCTTCTCTGTGATGTACAGCAATCTGAATTAATCTGCAGGCCACTAAAAAATGGCAAATTGCCCTGTCAAGTACCCCAGTACAAAAGGCATCTTGATAATATTTGGGAGAAGCCCCCGTTTTATTCTAATCATGTAATATATGCCTAATCACTAACTATGTTTCCATTTTCCTCTCCAGAAACTTCAGCAACTCTTATTACTCAATCTCTCTCTTTATTCCATTAGAATAATATTGTATTTCTAAAATGTATGCAGAATTAAAGTAAAAATGTTGATTAGAATAAAGAAACAGACTTCTAAACTAGGATTATGAATCAAGGAGTAAATGTCACATTTTAAAGAGGGAGAGTCTATCTTTAACATGTTTTTCCTCACTCCCATGTGGGACCAAGCAATGCCATGCTGAGTTGTTGCATCACATGTGCTCTAGCTCTGGCGGACAGACACCAGACACACAGGACTTTTGAATTACAGAGTAATCTGAGAGGCCCGTTAGGTCATCCCAAGCTGCTGCCAGGGTTGCTCTAAACTCATTACTCAGTTGAGATTTAAACAGTTCCTACTAAAAAGCTCTTCCCTTCTTTCAAGCTTATTCTTCATCTTACTTGAGGTCCCTGAAATTTTATTTAAAAACTCAATTATTTATGTTTTTGAGATTTTTCTTTTTCAATTTTCATTTGCTTATGTAGAATTTAATCTCATGGCATATCTGAAATTTAGGTGGAAACAAGTTGTTGATATTTTCAACAAAGTAGGTCAAGGCAATTTGCCTTTGAAATGTTCCATTTTTGCCCTTGTATACCCAACAGACTGGTGATGATCTCTTTTCTGTAACACTCTTACAGGCAAGACTATTGGAAAAGCACCGTACATGCTGGTGCTTTTTCACTTATTTGAAAGCAATTTGAGAACAACTTTTAAAATAAAAACACACTGAAGAGGATAATTCTGAGGACAAGGAAGCAAGCCAAGAGAAAGAAATTCTGAGGAAGCAACAGCAGAAGAATCAGGATGGAACATGTGAAAAACACTGCAAAACAATACAGAATGTTCATTTAGAAAGAGGCTTTAAAATTGGCCTTGGATTTCTAAATTAAGAAGGATATGATGGCCTTAAAGATAAGAGATTTGGAGGCATAGTAGAGCAGAAATTGTTTTAGAAGAATGTAGATGCTGAGGAAGTAAAGTCAGGTATAAGTGAGTGAAACATGCTCACACAATTTCACTACCCAGTGGGAAGCAATGAAGTGCTAACTGTGAAGTAGGATTAAGGAAATCTGAATATGTTCCAAAGTGAAATATATTCTCAAAGAGAGAGAATGAAGATACAAGATAAAACAGCATAGTTGATGGAACAAGCTTCCAATAGATTTAAGAAAATGGATGAAGCAATACAGGGGAAGAGTTACTATGCTTAGAAATGATTGACATCTGTTCCACTGAGGACCTCTTCACACCCTCCTTTCCTAGCTGAGGGCTTGATTAGAGGAAAGCAAAGATTGCTTAATCCTCTAATGGGGGCAGATACCACACATAGTAATGCCAAGGGGGAGAGACTGAGAAATAGCACTGACAAGAATTCTCAAATGGAAGACAATGGGAAGAAGATAGCTATCCACAAAGCAAGGAGAGACACCAGGAATAAATCCTTCCTTGGGGGCCCTCAGAAGGACCAACCATGTTGATTATTTGATGTTGGGTATCTAGACTTCAGAACTGTGAGAAAATAAATTTCTGTTGATCAAGCCACCCAGTCTGTATAGGAGAAGCAATGGATGGGTAAGAATGTCTCTCCCTGCCATGCCTACAGAACTATAGCTAAAGATTGCTAGCAAATCCTTTTGTGTGCACTGCCCCCATGAGTCTGAAGGTCCAGAATCGTTCACAAGTGAAAAATAAATTTATCTCACTAATGAAGAGAAAAGACAAATTTTTGTACTATTTTAAATAATTAGACAGTATAATTTAAAAAAGAGAAATGTTTCATTTTCTACGTGATAAGTATAATTTAAAATGGTGAAATGTTTCATTTTCTCATTGTCCCACTGAGGTGGTAGACTGCACTAGATAGTCTTCAGGGCCAATTTGAAACCTTCAGTGTCCCTCTTCTCCACCTGCACACCTAGAACAGAACTATTTAGCCATATTCCTCCCTCTGAAAATGTGTCCCAAGGAAACTCTTTGGAAAGCTGTTATATCATGGGTAGCCAAAATAAAGCTATTTATAAAGTTGGGTCTACTTCTCTATTTTTATGTAAGTGTGAAACACTTCACCTCACACTTCAAAACTCTACAGCTTCAGCGTGCCCTAATTTGATTTGCTTGGACAATTTTTGTATTAGATTCAAAAGAGATACGTCTCTTGGAATTAAAATCCACCAATACATGTGTGCTAAAAGGAACACTGGTGTGATGTTTATTAGATTGTAAATCTGCCAGAATGTAAAGAATGAGGTGTTGCTTTCATATTGATCGCCATTTCTATTCTTAACAGAAAATAAAATTCTAGTTCTACACATCATTGCCTATGACAGGCAGTTCTATATTTAATTTGGACTAATTAAATATGGCTGTATTTTGATATATGAATCTTTTACACTTCAATTATCAGTTTACAAAAATAACATAGACTCCCTATTCTTTTTTTTTTTTTTTTTTGCAGTTTTTGGCCGGGACTGGGTTTGAACCCACCACCTCCGGCATATGGGGCTGGAGCCCTACTCCTTTGAGCCACAGGTGCTGCCCGACTCCCTATTCTTATGTATTCCTCACACTTATCCTTTGGTCCACTACAGTATCTCTGAAAATATCTCTTATATGCTAAAGTCACATTTGTGGTATAATAGTCCTCCTTTACCTGCTGTTTCTCTTTCTTCAGTTTCAGTTACCCATAGTCAACCATGGTATAAAATATTAATTGGAAAATTCCAGAAATAAATAGGTCCTATTTTTGAAATTCACCCCATTCTGAGTAGTGGGATGAAGTCTCATACCAGCCTGCTGTATTCCACCCAGTACTTGAATGATCTCTTTGTGTACATGCTGATACATGCTGTATACGCTATCCTCCCCATTAGTTGCTGAGTAGCTATCTTGCTTAATAGATTAAATGTCATGGAATCACAGTGCATATGTTCAGGTAGCCCTTATTTCACTTAATAATGGCTCCAAAAGGCAAGGCTAGAGATGCTTGCATATTGTTATAATTGTTCTATTTTATTAGTGGTTATTGTTAGCCTTGTGCTGGAACTCACTTATAAATTAAACTTTATCATAGGTATTTATGTACAGGAATGAAACAGTATATATAGGGTGCAGTACTCACTGTGGTTTCAAATATTCACTGGGAGTCTTAGAACATATTCCCTCCAGCCAAGTGGGGACTACTGTACAATGTTTTGAGGACATACCTTTTAAAAAGACATAGAAACTAAAGACTTGACATTGGAGTATTAATGGATTGTTTTATGTATTTTTTTTTATTAATTTTTTATTATCATTTTTATTGTTTGGGATTCATTGAGGGTACAAAGAATTAGGTTACACATTTGTTAGATAAACTCTTATAATTGTGTCCCTCCCCCCAAGAGATGTGCCATACACTGTGACCCCTATTCTTCTCCCTCCCCACTTGCGCATTCCCCAACCCCCACCTCTTGTATTAGCTCATCTACTGCCTTTATATTAGAATAGAATACATTGGATTCTTGCTTCTCCATTCTTGTGATACTTTGCTAAGAAGAATGTGTTCTACCTCCATCCAGGTTAATACAAAAGATGTAAAATCTCTATCTTTCTTTGTGGCTGAATAGTATTCCATGATATACATATACCACATCTGGTTAATCTATTCCTGGGTTGGTGAGAATTTAGGCTACTTATACATTTTGGTGATTGTAAATTGAGCTATGATTAACAGTCTAGTGCAAATGTTATGATAAAATTATTTTTTTTTTCTTCTGGGTAGATGAATGGAATTGCAGAATCAAATAGGATATCTAATTTGAGTTCCTTGAGTATTAGGAATACTTCCTTCCAAAAAGATTGAGACTTTGTGATGTGGGCCATTCTCACTGGGATTAGGTGATATCTCAGGGCAGTTTTGATTTGCATTTCTCTAATGATTAGGGACAATGAGCATTTTTTCATATGTTTGTTAGCCGTTCATCTGTCTTCTTTAGAGAAGGTTTTGTTCCTCTTTCTTGCCCAGTGATATATGGCATTGTTGGACCTTTTTATGTTGATTAATAAGTTACCCATTGTCAACCATGGTACAGAATATTAATTGGAAATAATTAATGATTGGACCTTTTTATGTTGATTAGTTTGAGTTCTCTATAGAACCTAGTTATTAAGTTTTTGTCTGATTCATACAGGCATATATCTTTTCCCATTCTGAAGGTTGTCTATTTGCTTTGATTGTTGTCTCCTTAGCTGTACAGAAGCTATTTAGTTTAATTAAGTCCCATTTGTTTATTTTTGTTGTTGCTGCAATTGCTACAGAAGTCTTCTTCATAATTTTTTTCCCCAGGCCGGTATCTTCAAATGTTTTCCCCACACTTTCTTCGAGGATTTTTAGTGTTTCTTGCCTTACATTTAAATCTTTTATCCATCTTAAATCAATTTTTGTAAATGGTAAGAAGTGTGGGTCCAGTTTCAGTCTTTTACATGTGGTCATCCAGTTCTCCCAACACTATTTATTGAATAGGGTTTCTTTTCCCAATGTATGTTCTTGTTTGGTTTATCAAAGATCAGTTGCCTATAAGATATTAGTTTCATCTCATGGTTTTCTATTTATTTTCAAATGCCAATGTCTCTATTTTTGTGTCACCTCCATACTGTTTTGATTACTATGGCCTTGTAGTATAGCCTAAATTCTGGTAGGACGATATTGCCTGCTTTGTTTTTATTACTAAGAATTGCCTTGACTAAACAGGGTTTTTCCTGGTTCCATGCAAAATGAAGAAATATTTTTTCCAAATCTAGAAAGTATGAAGGCTTGGCACCTGTGGCTCGGGAGGCTAAGGTGCCAGCCACATACACCTGAGCTGGCAGGTTTGAATCCAGCCTGGGCCTGCAAAACAACAATGATGGCTGTAACCAAAAAATAGCCGGGCGATGTAGTGGGTGCCTGTAGTCTCAGCTATTTGGGAGGTGGAGGAAGGAGACTTGCTTGAGCTCAGGAGTTGGAGGTTGCTGTGAGCGTGATGCCATGGCACTCTACCCAGGGGGATAGCTTGAGGCTCCGTCTCAAAAAAAAAAAGAGAAAGAAAGAAAGAAAGTATGATGATGGTATTGGAGTGAGGATTACATTGAATATGTAGATTGCTTTAGGTAGTATAGACATCTTTACAGTGTTGATTATTCCCAGCCATGAGCATGGTATGTCTTCCATTTGTTAATATCTTCTGCTATGTCTTTGCTTAGGGTTTTATAATTTTCATTGTAGAGGTCCTTCACATCTTTTGTTCTGTATAGTCCTAGGTATTTCATTGTTTTTGAAGCTACTGTGAAGGAAATTGTGTCCTTGATTAGCTTCTCATCTTGACTGATATTGGCATATACAAAGACTACTGATTTGTGGACCTTGATATTATACCCTGAGACATTGCTATATTTTCTTGATCACTTCCAAGAGTCTTGTGGTTGAGTCTTTTGGATTTGCTAAGTACAAGATTGTATCATTTGACCTCCTCTATGTGCCTTTGGATGCCCTTTATTACTTTTCTTGTCTTATTGCACTGTCTAGAACTTACAGTACTATGTTGCACAGTAGTGGCGTTAGAGGACATCTTTGCCTGGTTCCAGTTCTAAGTGGAAAGCTCTCAGTTTTGCTCCATTCAGTATGATATTCACTGTAGGTTTGTCATAGATGGGTTTGATCAGATTAAGAAATGTGCCACCTAGGCCTAAATTCTTAAGTGTTCTAGTGAGAAAAGAATGATGAATTTTATTGAATGCTTCTTCTGCATCTATGGAGAGGATCATATGGTCTTTGTTTCTGCTTCTGTTCATATGGTGAATAACATTTAGGGACTTTCATATGTTAAACAGAACTTGCATCCTTGGGATGAAACCTACTTAATCATGATGTATGATTTTTTAAATGAGAAACTGTAGTCTATTGGCTAGGATTTTATTGAGAATTTTTGCATGTATATTCATTAGTGAAATAGGTCTGAAGTTTTCCTTTTTAGTTGGGTCTTTTCCTTGTTTTGGTATCGAGGAGATGATTGCTTCGTAGAACATGTTGGGGCAAATTCCTTCCTTCTCAATTTTTTGGAATAGTTTCTGCAGTGTGAGTATAAGCTCTTTTTTGAAGGTTTGATAGAATTCTGGTATGAAGCCATCTGGACCAGGGCTTTTTTTTTGTTGTTGGGAGATTTTTATTGTTTCTTTGATCTCAGTTCTTGAAATAGGTCTGTTCAAGACAGCTATTTTTTCCTGTTTAAGTCTAGGGAGAGGGTATGATTCCAGGTATTTATCCATTTCCTCTACATTGTCACATTTCTGGGCATAGAGTTTCTTGTAGTACCCAGACATGAACTCTTATATCTCTGTGGCTTCTGTTGTTATTTTCCCTTTAGTATTTCTGATTGAGGTTATTAGAGATTTTACTTTTCTGTTACTAGTTAATCTAGCCAAAGGTTTATTCATTTTATTTATTTTTCAAAAAAATATACTTTTTGTTTTGTTAATTTTCTGAATGATTCTTTTGTTTTCAATTTAATTAATCTCTGGATTGATTTTGATTATTTCTTTTATTATGCTGGGTTTGGGATTAGGTTGTTCTTCTTTTTCCAATTCTATAAAATAATTCATGGTTTGTTGATGCATTCTCTTTCTGTTTTTTTAAATGTAGGCACCTAATGCAATGAATTTCCCTCTTAAGATTGCTTTTGCTGTATCACACAGGTTTTGATAACTTGTGTCTTCATTGTTCCCATGTTGAGGAATTTAACAATTTCCTCTTTTATTTCTTCCTAAACCCAACTATCATTCATTAGAAGGTTGTTTAATTTCAAAGTCTTTGTGTGGGGATGAATGTTTTTGTCAGAGTTGAGTTCTACTTTTATTGATTTATGATCTGAGAAGATAATTTTTATTCTTTTAATTTTGCTGAGGTTTGATTTGTATCCTAGGATGTGGTCGACTTTTGAATATGTACTGTGGTCTGATAAGAAAATTGTGTATTGAAGGGGGAGGAGTAAGATGGCCGACAGGTACCAGCCTCTGACAGAAGCTCCCGTCCAGAGGGAAGGATAAAGTCCAGAAAATACCCAACAAAGTTGAAGAGTAGGAGCCTAGCCAAGAGAGAAAAGTGATATCTGCAGGACAACTCTGCTGAGGCAAGTTGTGACTCCTAGAAAGCAATCTACAGGTACATAACACATCCTGAAGGAAAGGTGTCCATCCCTTCCCACAAGAAAGTTGTATTTTTTCTCTTTGTCTGCTCCTGTGAGTTTCCTACAGGTGAGTAGTGAACTGAGGACTTATTGTCTCATCCCATGTGTGAGAGCTACTGAAAGAGGGGACTACTCCCCTAGAGGGACCCTGCTGAGACTCCAAACACCCTCTAGCCTGGCAGAAAAATCGAACTAACATTTCACTGCCATTTTGAATTCCCAGTCCAGCCTTCCCCTCTTGCCTGCAGAGACAAGGCCCAAGAACAGCATCCTCCGACCCCTGTGGGACCAAGCACCCTGTCCCAGCCCTGAAGCTGGAGAACTGCTTGAGCTGCATGTTCCCAGCCTAGCTGCCACTCAGCCGCTGCCCCCGGGTGCCCCAATGGGGGCACTGAGGACTGTTCCAACCACACGTCCCCCACCAGCTGCTGCCACTTGGCTGCCGCCCCTGGGACACCTGAGTGGGGTACACTGAGGACTTTTTGATCCACGTGTCCCCCTTGTGGCTGCCACTGCTTCGCCACCACCCCTGGGCATCCAAGTGGCTGAGGACTGTTTGATTCATGTGGCTGCCGCCGCTAGGCCACCACCCCTGGGCATCCAAGTGGGGTTCTCTTGGACTTATTGACCCATGCATTCCTGGCACCCCCGGCCCAGGAGCCCAAGAACTGTGAGAGGACAGTCAGTTGAGAGGGAACCACACAGGAGTGGCGGTACCAGGAGGTGAAGAGGAACAGCCACAGCAGCTAGAACAATAAGGCTCACACCCTTGAGGCTTTTCTGGACAGATATGCCTTATTGATCCTGACAACCAGAGGATGCTAGCATCTTCTCCAGTGGCAGCCATAGGCTGAACAGTTTTGGACGGTCTCCAAATGGTGCAAATTCACCATGGGGCAGAATCAGCGGAAAAACACTGGTAACCAGAATAACCAGAGTAGACCAACTCCCCCCAAGGATAGGGCAGAAGCAATTGAAGATCTCATTCACAAACAGATGACTAAGATGACAGAAATTGAGTTCAGAATCTGGATAGCAAATAAGATTAACAGATTGGAGGAAGGAAGGGAATTAGAATTTCAAGAAATTATTCAAAAGATATCTCAGGAAATTATTCAAATCTGTCTCAGGAGTTCAATGATTTCAAATATTAAATGACCAAAGATTTTGAAACATTGAGGCAAAACATTGCAGCCCTCAAAGATCTGAAAAATACAGTAGAATTCCTTGGTAACAGAACAGAATAGGCAGAAGAAAGGATCTCTGATATTGAAGACAAAGCTTTTGAACGAGCCTAAGAGCTCAAAGATGAAGAGAAATAGAGAGCAAAAATGGATCTTCTCTCAGAGAGCTCTGGGATAATTCAAAGAAAACTAATATTTGCCTTACAGGAATCCATGAAGGCAATGAAGTTGCTTCACAAAACACAGAGGCTCTTCATGAAATTATGAAAGAGAACTTTCCAGACACGCCAAGAGATTCTGAAATTCAGATAGCAGATAGTTTCAGAACCCCAGCATGACTCAACCCAAACAAGACATCCCCCAGGCACATCATAATTAACTTCACCAAAGTTAATATGAAAGAGAAAATTCTGAAAGCAGTTAGATGTAAGAAACCCATAACCTACAAGGGGAAGAGTATTAGAATGACTGCAGATTTCTCTGCTTAAACTTTTCAGACTACAAGAGGATGGTTATTGACTATTAATCTCCTAAATAAAATATCTTTCAACCCAGGATCCTGTATCCAGCTAAACTGAGTTTCATCTATGATGGAGAAATTAAATATTTTAACAACATTCACATGTTGAAGAAATTTGCTGTAACAAAACCAGCTCTCCAGGAAAGTCTCAAACCTATCCTCCATAATGACCAGTGCAATCCTCCACCACAAAAGTAAGTCACTCAGAAACTTTTGATCAAATTCCAACTTCCACAGTGGTGAAAGGATTAAAAATGTTTACTGGACTTTCAAGCAACTCGATGCCCAAAATTTTACCAGGCTTATCAAAAATTTCAATCAATGTGAATGGCTTAAATTGTCCTCTAAAGAGGCACAGATTGGCCAATTGGATACAGAAACTCAGACCAGACATTCATTCTATTCAAGAATTGCATATTACTTTAAATGATAAATATAGACTCAGGGCGAAGGGATGGTCATCTATATTCCAGGCATATGGAAAGCAAAAAAAAGCAGGTGTGGCAAATTTATTCACAGATACAGTAGGGTTTAAAGCAACAAAAGTAAACAAGGATAAGGATGGCCACTTTATATTTGTTAAGGGCAATACTCAATATGATGAGATCTAATTTATCAGTATCTACGCACCCAACCAGAATGCACCTCAATTTATAAGAGAGACTCTAACAGGCATGAGCAACTTGATCTCTTCTAGCTCCATCATAGTTGGAGATTTTAACACTCCTTTGGCAGTGTTGGATAGATCCTCCAATAAGAAGCTGAGCAAAGAAATTTTAGATTTAAACTTAACCACTTAACATTTGGATTTAAAAGACATCTACAGAAAATTTCATCCCAACAAAACTGAATACACATTTTTCTCATCAGCCCATGGAACATACTACAAAATTGACCACATCTTAGGTCAGAAGTCTAACCTCAGCAAATTTAAAAGAATAGACATTATTCCATGAATCTTCTCAGACCATCATGGAGTAAAAGTTGAACTCAGTAACAACAGGAATCTACAGACTCATACAAAAACATGGTAGCTAAATAACATTATGCTGAATGATAGATGGGTCAGAGATGAGATCAAGAAGGAAAATAGCAAATTTTTAGAACAAAACAATTACAAAGATATGAGTTATCAGAACCTCAGGGATACTGCAAAGGCAGGCCTAAAAGGGAAATTTATAGCATTTCAGGCCTTCCTCAAGAGAACGGAAAGAGAGGAAGTTAACACCTTAATGGGACATCTCACACAACTGGAAAAGGAAGAACACTCCAATCTGAAATCCAGCAGAAGAAAAGAAATAACCAAAAGTAGAGCAGAATTAAATGACATTGAAAATAAAAGGATTATAAAACAGATCAATAAATCAATGTTGGTTTTTTGAAAAGGTCAATAAGATAGATAATACTTTGGACAACCTAAATAAGAAAAAAAGAGTAAAATCTCTAATTTCAGCAATCAGAAATGGTAAAGATGAAATAACAACAGACCCCTCAGAAATTAAAAAAATCCTTAATGAATATTACAAGAAA
>NW_003852488.1:5144083-5153182 GCF_000181295.1 Otolemur garnettii | reverse complement strand
TGTTTACATGGATGGAGCTGGAAAATGTTCTTCTTAGCAAAGTATCACAAGAATGGAAGAAAAAGTATCCAATGTACACAGCCCTATTATGAAACTAATTTATTGCTTTCATATGAAAGCTATAACCTAATTATAGCCTAAGAATATGGGAGGGGTGGAGGGGTAGGGGAGGAGTGGATGTGTGGAGGGAGGGTGATTGGAGGGATTACCTCTATGGTTTATCTTTCAAGGGTACAAGTGAATCTTCCTAAAAGTAGAATATAAACGTCTTAACACAATAACTAAGAAAATGACATAAAGGCTATGTTAACCAGTTTGATGAAAGTATTTCAAATTGTATATGAAAATGCCACACTGTATCCCATGATTGCATTAAGGTACACAGATAACATTTAATAAAAAAGAAAAAGAAGCAAAGAAAATTGTGTATTCCTTAGCTTTGGGATGATGTGTTCTGTATATGTTTGTTAATCTTATTTGTTCTAGGGTCACATTTAAGTCCTTTGCATCTTTGTTTAGTTTCTGTTTAGAGAATTTGTCCAGTTCTGTCAGAGGGGTGTTAAAGTCCCCGACTATTATGGTGTTATGGGATATCATAATGCTCTGACCCATCAAGGTCTCTTTCACTAATCTGGGACCATTTGGGTGGGGTGCATAAATATTTAAAATTGAAATGTCTTCTTTTGTATTATTCCTTTGACCAATAAAAAGTATTTCTGGTTGTCTTTCTTCACTTTAGTTGCTTTAAATCCACTTATCTCTCCAAATAAGATTGCAACCCCTCCTTTCTTTTTATTTCCATTTGCTTGAAATATTGTTTTCCATCCCTGAACCCTGAATCTTGTCTTGTCTTTTAAGACTGGGTGTGTCTTCTGGAGAGGATATGTGGATGGCTTGTGCTTTTTTATCTAATCAGCCACTGTGCTTCTTCAGTGGTGAATTCAGTCCATCGACATTTATTGAGAAAATTGATAAATGTGGTGGAGTTCTATTCATTTTATTTTGTGAAGTTCATTCTGTAGTTTTATCCTTTGCATCATTATGGAAGCAAACTTTTGGTGTTTAGCTTCTGGATTTTTAGTTTGCTAGTGTTTCCATTGTGGTGGTCAGTTGTGAGAATAGGTCTAAGTATTTTCTGCAGAGCAGGCCTTGCTGTGGTGTATTTCCTTGGTACTTTCCTCAAAAGATTTGATTTCTCCATCAATGTTGAAGCTTAGTTTAGTAGGATACAGAATTTGGGACTGAAAATTGTTTTGTTTTAGTATGTTGAAGGTGGACGACCATGCTCTTCTGTCTTGGAAAATTTCAGTCGAAAAATCTGCTGTCATCCTAATAGCTCTGCCTCTTTCAGTCAGTTGGAGCTTACTTCTGGCTGTTTGCAGAATATTTTTTCTTTCTTTTTTTTTTTTTTTTGTAGAAACAGAGTCTTACTTTGTCACCCTCGGTAGAGTGCCATGGCATCACACAGCTCACAGCAACCTCCACCTCCTGGGCATAGGTGATTCTTTTGCCTCAGCCTCCTGAGTAGCTGGGACTACAGGTGCCTGCCACAATGCCCAGCTACTTTTTTATTGTAATTTGGCTGGGGCCAGGTTTAAACCGTCACCCTTGGTATATGGGGCGGCATCTTACTCACTGAGCCACAAGGTGCCGCCTGCTAGCTGAATTTTTTCTTTAATCTGGACTTTGGACCAGTTCATTGCAATGTGTCTTGGAGAGGCTTTGTTTAAGTTGAGATGACCTAGGGTTTTCTATTCATTTAAAAGAATAGTGTTAGGGTCTTTAGTAAATTTTGGGAAGTTTTTGTTTATACTAGTTTGCCTTAGGGCTTCCGTTCCTTTGGGACAATCTTCTTCCTCTTCATGAATCCCTATTATTTATATGTTTGAATGCTTCATGGGGTCTCGCAGTTCTCTAAGTGTCTGTTCATTCTGCTTTCTCTCTCTTCTTTTCTAACTCTGTAGCTATGTGGGTTAACTCAAAAACTTTATCTTCTAGCTCTGAGGATCTTTCTTCTCCGTGGTCTAACCTATTTTTGATACTTCCTACTGCATCTTCACATTTCCTGATTGTCTCCTTTATTTCCTCCTTTATTTCCAAGCTCTGCTATATCCTTTTTTATATTCTACATATCTCTTGTCTGGCTTTTTGTTCTATCTTTCCATTTTCTCTTCCATTCTTTTTATTGTCTTTATCATCCATATTTTAAATTCCCTGTCTGTCAAGTCCATTAATTCTTTATAGAATTAACTGCTTCATGGTCTCTTGGGGTAGTTTTTCTGTTTTTGTTTTTCATGTTGCCTAAATTTTTCTGTTTGTTCTTCCTCATGTGTTCTTTTTTCTTGTTCATAACCTTGTCCTTCTGTTTACTTCTCATTGCCTCTTTTGTTTCAAACAGAAGTCTTTGCTCTTGATGAGAGTATGTTGCAGTATGTTACCAGGACATCAGGTGGCACTGTCTTTTCTTTTTTAGGAGACAGGGAGCAACCTGTAACCTCTGTGGTCTTTATTCCAAACTTAGTTGCCTTTGGCAATCACCTGATTATTTCCTCAGGATTCAGACACTGCCAAGTTGGGATCTTAAACTTCACAAGAATCCTTTAGCTTAGTGGTTCTCAACCTTTCTAATGCCACAGCCCTTTAATACAGTTTCTGTGGGTTGCGACCCACAGATTGAGAACCACTGCCTTACCAGCAGGTCTCACAGTTCCCCCAGACTCCAGTTCCTGTGGTGGGAGGGAGTCCTTCAGCCTGTCCCAAGAGTGAAGTTTTGATCCCCAGCAGGCAGAATTAAGATGACCAAGATTTAGGCCCCTGCTAAGATCTTCTCACAACCTTCCCCCAATGGCAGCCCCCTGGTGGCAGAGACCATCTCAGTATGGCTGGCTCGCCAGCCACCAAACGTATGGCTAATCTACTCCAACTGGCATTCAATTCTGATTGCTGTATACTTTTTGAGTCTGCCCATTCTTCTAAGATTTCCACTCAATGCACATCTTCTCCCATCAACTGAAAACTCCAGAAAGGCTTCCACCCATCCTGGGCCTATGTGGGGGCCAGCCCATCCCAGTCGGTTTCAATCACTTGCTTAATTCATCAGATTTCCAATTCTCTGGATCATACACTGTATCCAGTTGAGTACCTACTTGCTGGATTCCCTGAGCTTTGATTCTGGGTGAGGTCCCTGTGCCAGGTATGGCTGTGTTCTCTCTTTTCCCCCAGTTGTTCTAGGAAAGCCCTTCTAGTCTGCCATCTTGCTCTGCCTCCTCAAAATTTCTTTTCTTTCTTTCTTTCTTTTTTTTTATTAAATCATCACTGTGTACATTAAAGCAGTCATGGGGTACAATGTGCTGGTTTTATATACAATTTGAAATATTTTCATCAAACTGGTTCACATAGCCTTCTTGGTATTTTCTTAGTTATTGCGTTAAGACATTTATATTCTACATTTAGTAAGTTTTACATGACAGAGTGAAAACTGAAAAACTGAAAATTTCTATTTTGCTGGGCTGAGGGTTTTAAATCAAATGGGAGTAGTGTTAGGTAATTAGGAAAGGCTCTTCTGGGTTTAAAGACAAGGAAGGCTCCATCTCAGTGCCACCCACCTTAATTCTGTCTCAACTCTGTTTTGTGTATTTTAAAACAGGAATTCCTACTGAGTTTGATTTTCAATATGTATTTCTGTGATACTTTGAGATTATAGTCTGTGTTTTTCCTTTGTGTTTCCCTCTCTTCTCCCATTGTCTGTTTCTTCTAGTAGACAGTGGTTTTTTAGTGCCTGACCTCAGAGTGGCCTTTGTAGGGCAGAAGCTGGAAATAGTCTGCAAGTCTTAAGGGTTTAAGGTATGAAAATTACTAGCTATAAAATAATTATTTTATAGAATCATGAAATACAAAGGATTTCACTCAGACATATTTTTAGTATTTACTTAGAGAAGGAAATGAGGTTGGGCTAAATGGTTCTAAGAGCATACTGGACTTGCCTCTGATTCTTCACAGCATGTTGGTTAAATCTTAGAAAGTAGGGGCTTCATGGGGCAATTAGGTTGATAGGATTATAGAAAATTCTGTATAAGTTGTCTACCCATGGAAGAAATCACCAAAGGCCAACTGGACATGGCAAGGTTAGGCTGAGAGGTAATTAGACATCTCAGTGGTAATTTGTGTGCTCTAGAACACTAAATCAAGGGTGTCCAACCTGTGTCCCATGGGCAACATGCTGATTTCACAGGACTCTTTTTTTGTGTGTGTGGTGTTGGATATCACAAAAAGTATGCACTGAACTTTTCTTCTTCTTCTTTTTTTTTTTTTTTGTTAGTGTTTGTGTATTTACTGTGTGGCCCAAGACATCTCTTTTTCTTCTAATGTGTGTGTGTGGCAAAGAAGAGAAAAGGTTGGACACCTCTGCTTGACTAAGCAATTCCTATTGTTTAGTAGATACCACAGTCCCTCAGTATACATGGGGGATCCATGACCTCCATTTGATCCATGATCTCCCCAATAGAAAAATTGGCTCATACTCCTGAAGTAGGCTTTAAGAAACCTGTATATACAAAATGTAAGTTCTCCATATTTGTGCAGATTTGGCATCCCAGGAATAATATATTTTCAATACATACTTGATTGAAAAAAATCCACACATAAGTGACTGTCCAGCTCAAACCTATATTTTTCAAGGATCAGTTGTATAGGCAACAATAGCCCCTGCACTTTGGTGCAGTCTAAAGCATTCTTGAATGTTGGCATGGAGTGAGGGGAACTCCTTCAGCATGAGTAGAAGTTTCCTATTGGCTCATAGGATGGCAGCTTGAAATGTAAATTAGGTTGCTTTGTAGAGGTGCTAGTTATTTCTCACATGCTTGGTTTGTGACATGAGATCTGTATTCTCAAGATATGAATAGTTTTCTTCTAAATCATTACTCGTGGTAGAAGAATTAGATTAAATCTATGTTAATTTTATACCTACATTTTTACTAAATTCATTCATCTTTTTTTTCAGAATATAAGATTATATCATCTGCAAAAAAGAATAATTTGACTTCTTCCTTCCCAATTTTGATATCCTTTTTCTTTCTCTTGTCTAATTGCTCTGGCTAGGACTTCAATATTATGTTGAAGAAAAGTAGTGAAAGTCATATCCTTTTCTTGTTCCAGACCTTAGTGGAAAGACTTTCAATTTTTCCTCATTCAGTATGACATTAGCATGGGCTTGTCATATAGGACATTTATTATGTTGAGGTATACTCCTTTTAAGCCCAATTTGTTGATGATTTTTATAGTGAAGAGATTTTGAATTTTACCAAATGCTTTTTTTAGCATCTATTGAAATGAATATGCTTTCTGTTCTTGATTCCGTTGATGTGATGTATCATATTTATTGCATATGTTGAACCATTCTTGCATCCCTGAGATGAATCCCAGTTTATTATGGTAAATTATCTTTTAAATAAGTTGTTGAATTCATTTTTCTAGTATTTTGTTGAGATATTTTGCATCTAGTTTCATTGGGGATATTGACCTATAATTTTCTTTTTTGTTGTTTCTTTATCTAATTTTGGTATCCTAAAGTTTTTGAAATAGTTTGAGAAAAATTGGTATTTTCTATTTTAAATGTTTGGTAGAATTCCGAAGTGAGTCCATCAAGTCATGGGCTTTTCTTTGATGGGAGACTGTTTATTACTGATTCAATCTCATTACTAATTATTGATCCATTCAGATTTATCTACTGGTTCATTGTTCAATCCTATTTGTTTTATGTTTACAGGAATAATAATCTCTAATAATCCTCTATATTTCTGTGATATCTGCTGTAATGTTTCCTTATTCATCTCCCATTTTATATTTATTTGGGTCTTCTCTCTTTTTTTCTTAGTTATTCCAGCTAAAGATTTGTCAATTTTGTTTATCTTTAAAAAAATACTAACATTTTGGTCAAATTTATTTATTTCTGCTCTGATCTATGTTTTATCTTTCCTTCTAATAGTTTTGAGTTTGATCCATTCTTACTTTTCTGATTTCTTGAGATGAGTCATAAGGTTGGTTATTTGGAGTCTTTGTGTTGTGTGTGTGTGTATTTATGTAGGCACTTATTGCTGTAAACATTCCTCTTTGTACTGCATTTTCTGTATTTGATAGCTTCTGGTATATTGTGCTTCTATTTTCATTTGTTTTAAGAATTTTTTTTTTTTGAGACAGAATTTCACTTTATTGCCCTCAGTAGAGTGCCATGGTATTTCAAGAAATTTTTAAGTTTTTTCTTTGTTTCTTTATTGAACTATTGGCTGTTCAGGAGCATGCTATTTAGGTTTATGTAGTTTGATACTTACCAAAGTGTTTCTGGTTATTGATTTTTAGGTTTATTCCATTGTGGTTAAAAATGATTTGCCAGTACTACATACTATCATGACAATGTAGACCTGACATGATTTCGACAGTTTTGAATTCAGTGAGATTTGTTTTGAGTTCTAACATAGTGTATATCCTGAATATTTCATATACAGATGAAAAATGTGTATTCTGAAGCAAGTGGATGATTATAATATTAGTATAACAATCATGCTAGTGTTTTTTCTTTTGGTTTGAAGAAATCCCTTTAGCTTTTCTTGCAGGACAGGTTTGGTAGCAATAAATTCACTCACCTTTTATTTATCTGGGAATGTCTAAAGTATATGTTTGCTGAGTACAACTCTGTTAGGTGAAATTACTCTATTACTTTCTTCATTGCTCTTAACATATGGTCCCATTTCCTCCTGGTTTGTAAAGTTTCTTATGAGAAGTTTGCTGCAGGAAGTTTTGGATTTCTGTTATTTGTTACTTACTGCTTCTTCTTTTTTTTTTTTCTCACTGCTTTGAAGATCCCCTTTGTCTTTAAAATGTTAAATTTTTTTATAATGCAATATTTCTTTGGGTATCCTTATGTGGGTTGATGCCAGTTGGTGACTTTTGACTTCCTCAACCTGAATATTTATACCTTCTTTTTTTTACATTTGAAAAGTTATTATTATTATTATTATTATTTTGGATAATTTTTCTAGCCTTTGGCTTTCTCAGTTCTCTCTTTAACTCCAGTAATGATCATTTGCTCTTTCATTATTGTTCCATAAATTCTGTAAGTTGTATCCATTCCTTTTTATTCATTTTTCTCCTCTGTGTGTTTTCAAAGAATCTCTCCCTGAGCTCACTCATTCTTTTTTTCTGTTTGATCCATTCTGTTGTAGGTATTTGTATTTCATTTTATTCATTGTAAATTTTCATCTCTGAGTTTTTTTAATTGTGATCTCTGTTAAATTTTGTTGATAAATTCTTGAATTGTCTGTATTTTCCTGAAGTTTATTGAACACCTTTAAAATAACTATTTTGAATTCTTTGTCTGAGAGATCACATATCTCTGTCATGTCAGAGTTGGTCTCTTGTAACTTATTTTGTCTGTTTGGTGAGGTAATAGTTTCCTGAATATTCTTGATGTTTGTAGAAGTGTGACATGTCTGCACATTGAAGGATTAGTAGTCATTCTTCATTTTAGTCTTCACAACATGTCTTTGTTTGAGCCTGTTCTTGTTCAGAGGTCTCTTCCAGGGATTTTAAGTAGACTGATTATTGTATTCCCTGAGCCTGTGATTACTGAAGCTATCTCATATTGGAGGATGCCCTTGTTGCAAGTCTCACAAGAGCTATAAGATTGACATAGTTTTTTAGCCCAAATGGACCTGGAGAAGGCCTAAAAAGGGTACAGAGGCTGTATAGAAACACTGGTCAGGGAAGGCTATTCTGGTAGCTCAGGTTGGTATGCCTTCCAGTTGGTCTTTGCAGAGGTGTGACATGCCCCTGATCACAGTAAGAGTGGGTAGAGTTGAGCTGTGCCCCTCTAACATCTGCTGTGAAAAAGAAGATGATGGATCAAGGTGCTAGTGTGTGCTATTCCTTCTGGGCCCATTAAGAGATTGTTTTGAGTGCAGGTTCAAGGCCAAACAGGGCTGTAGCCAAACCCCTTTGGGAACTGAGATATTTTGGGGCTTGACCCTGAAAACAAACTTGGCATGGCAGATTAGCCACCTAGATGTTGATCTTTATTCTCAAAACAATCTTCCTAGGCTTTGGTCTCTATCAGCATTTTCAAAATCCTACCTAGATCCTGATGATCCTATAGAGAGACTTTTGACTAAGGATGAGAACAGAATTCTTATTGTCCTGAGGGGATATGAGTGGATTATCTTTTATTCCATCATCTTGGTAATATCCTACATTTAATGTAATAAATGTAAGTCCTAAAGTCTTAAAGATCATTACTCTCTGGGACAGAGTGTGAGTTGCAAGTGTGTCCTCTTTACACATTAAGCACTTAAATAATTTAGTTTTCTTTAAGGGAAAAAAAAAAAGAGAATAAAAAGCCACCTTTCCTTCCTTTCTAGAATACCTTCCCCACAATTCTGGCCATAGGAAACTGAGCAATGGATTCAACTTCCATTATCAGAGCATCTTGGGTCATTAGAGAAAAGAATAATTCAGACATTATTTCTAGGCCATTTTGGCTTCTGGCTTTTGGGATGTGTCATCTAAATGATGGAGAAATATAATTTATTTTAGAGGGAATCATTTCTATCCAAATGTTCATTAAGAGAACTTCTGATTTACTAATTATTTTGTGTGAATTGACATTAAATGTATCCTTTCACATAAATATGTGTGTGTGTGTGGGGGGTGTTGTGTGAAGAGGGTGCCATAAAATGTATGCACATTTTAAGTAAAGAAAAAACTATTGTAATACTCAAGTCAAATTTGACTTTTTCATTTGCAAGAGGTACTCAAACATGACTTGTATTCATTCTTTGTTATCAGTACATATTAGATATTATAATTTTACACCATCTCTGTGTGTGTGTATATATACAGACATACATATATACATACATACATAATATATGTAATTATTTTCCTTAAAGGCTGAAATGATTTCTGTGTATGTGTGTGTGCACAAGCATGACACAGCATTTTTTCCCTTTGTTTTTCTTTGTTCTTTTGGTTTCAATGCCAATGGAGAAAACATAAGTAACAAATGAAGATGATTGAGAGAGATAATAATTATTGGCTTCCTTTTTCCTT
>NW_003852488.1:5139705-5144063 GCF_000181295.1 Otolemur garnettii | reverse complement strand
TCTTTGTTCTTTTGGTTTCAATGCCAATGGAGAAAACATAAGTAACAAATGAAGATGATTGAGAGAGATAATAATTATTGGCTTCCTTTTTCCTTACAATTAGTGTTTATAAAATGTGTACAGTTTTAGACAGGTCAAAATGTTTATAACAGAGTTTGAGTTTGGGAATGTTTTATGCCAAGTTGAAATCTGGGCATTTTCTATTTAATAGATGACAAGGTATGTTTGGATCTAGCTACCAATTTAGATCACACAGTAAGCTTTGCCAAAGAAGGCATTCTTCCCAGCCTCATCTTCTAGAGAGCTACGTTGGCATAAATTAGAGAATGAAGAATCATTTGAGAAGAATTTCTGCTAGATGACATGGAAAATTATCAGATGATCCTCAAATTAAGCCTGGCAACCTTATCTTTAAGCCCTATGTTGTTGTGGTTATTGACATTAAACTTTTCTGATTACAGGTGCATACCCATCTGTACTCATGTGTATACATTTGCATCTGGCACAGGACACCCCTCAAAAAAATAAAACAATGGAAGCTGATCTATTACTTAAGAGTTACAAAAACATAGGGCTGATATATTACTTAAGAGTTACAAAAGCCTAGGGAAGATGAAATGAAAGTTTTCAGGACGGAAGTCTATATTTACTGAATAAAAAACACAAGTTTTCCAGTTAAATTTTAACTATAAATAAATAAAAGTTTTTAAAATACAAGTAATATTGCATAAAACATGCTTATGCTTAAAATTTACTTACTGTTTATCTGAAATTCAAATTTAATAGAAAACATCTAGAAATCCTAGTACAAGTAGGCATGCTTCCTGGATTGTTTCCTCTTAAGCGGCAGAGTATAAGTGGATTCCTCTGGAAAGTCAAATGCAAGATCCAGAATACTGTGGTATTGTTAGGACAAATTTAAGAAAATCTCACCTCCAGCCTGGGAAGGAGTATGGATAAGGCCTAGTACGCTGATGTTTGAACTGTGCATAAGTTACTCTGGATTCTCTTGAGAGACAATTAATTCATTGGTTCAGAAGGAGCAGAAAAATAAAAGCTGCCTCTTCGAAATGACAGTTTTACAAGAGAAAGAACAACAACAAAAGTCAGAGGATTTTACGAGTGATAACCTGAAGTGAAAGAATGAAACAGAAATAGTTAAAATAAGCAAGTGGGTTTTCACTCAGTCCCTTTCTTTATTCTCTATCCCATCGGTTTTCCAGGAGAAACAGGGAGATTTGGACAGGATTGGATTTCCCAAAACTTTGTGAGTAAATGTGAATGGAAGAGAGTCTGGGTTTTTTTTTTCTTTTTCTTGATTTAGATATTTTATTTTCAATCTTGTACATTTATACATAATGCGTATGTATACTCACGTAATGATAAGCAGTATAAATTTGGTTGTTAGTGACTTAAAGTAATAACTGTAAGACTAGTGAAGAATGCAGTATGCACTTTAAATGGAGTACAGGCCAGTATCTTGGTCATTTTAATTTTTCAGTTGCATTTCCTTGTTCTCTTACTCTGCCTCCTACAAATATATAATCTGTAGTAATTCATTAAAATTTTCTGTTGATCTTGATCTTCATCAGCTCTTAGTTTAAATATCAAACACTTCACACACTACAAATTCTTGTTTTAATCCATGACAGTAATCAGCTTTCCATATTCTTCTTCATGTGCTTGTGATTAGTAAGCCTCCAAATTCTGTTCTAAATTATCACAGATATGCTAAGTGTATGTGTAGTAGAAACGTGCTAATTTGTAACTTAAAACACTGGAAAACAATGGGCTTAAACTAATTGAGTATTTGGTATTTTTTTAATTACAAAACAACCAAACTTTTACTAGGCTGAGAAGAGCAATTTTTGTACTTTATATCATGCACTGTTTCACATGAATAGATAGTAACTTACATGAAACTTCTGAGATAGCTCACAACTATATATGTTTATATAGTTATGTATTTATGTGCTAGTTTTAAGTCTATTTGCCAAAGCCAATGTACAAAAAATTAATTTACCAAGAGTCAGTTTACTGAATGACCAGTTCACTGAACTTAAGAAGAATTTCTGAAATTTTAATGTTTTTCTATGTCTCTGTTCTTGCCTTTGCCTATACCACATTATATGCAAACAAGTGTTTTCCCTTAAATACAGTTTACAAAATTCTGTTTATGTGGAGTTATGTTCACTGTTGTCTCTGGTGGAGAAATGGTTAAAGCAAACTTTTAGGTTACAATATTAGGTTAATATATATTAGTTTGGGCCTTGCCGATTGGAGAATGCTAAACGGAGTATTTGAAAAGAACACTGGACCGATCAGAAGGCCTGGAATCTGGCTTTGTTGTTTGGGAGCTATGTGACTTTATACAAGCAATTTATCTTAGAGGCTTAGATTTCCTTATCTATATATTATCAAGTATCTTAAATATCTTAACTGAGAAATAGATCTATGGGAAAAGAAAAAGTCAAATTGCTTTATGTATCTAACTGAACTGAGCTGGGGGTCCCTTTTTCCTATGAAGAAGTGTGTTCCTATCAGAGTTACTAATGTAAGTTACTAATTTAAGTACTTTTTGTGTGTGACCTGATGGACCCAGGTTTCTCTTGTCCCCTTGCACTTTCAAGGGTGGGGGTGGGGAGAAAGGGGAGTCAGGACAGGTCAAGATCCTCAGATCCCTTCCAGCCCTGATATTCTATGCTTTCATAATCTTCTAGGCATATCAGAACTGCTGTTTTGGGAGTCAGAGTTTATATGTCTATGGTTTGAGGTACTTTCCATTCATAATTCTCTAGGAAAATCACAGTATAAATTTAGATGATGTGCTTTACTAAATAGTATATAAAAATAAGATGCAGAGTACTTTTACTAATAATGTAAACTCTTTGATATCAGAATAAAATTATTTAACTTATGCATGTCTACTCTTAATACATTCATTTATATTCATTCATTCATTATTTCAGCAAATATTTACTATGTACCTGCTATATACTTACACTATAGATCTAGAGCTTTGAGGATAACATTTTATCCCCCCAAAGAGGTCAGAGACTGTTTAGAAAATAGTCATGTAATCTGGCAAGTAAGTATTACACAGTGTGATAATTTCTTTGTAAGTTATACCTTGGTTTTATTAGATGTGCCTGGTCTCAGCATGCTGCCACCCCAAAACCCCTTTATGGGATTCCTTCACCATGGATCACCAGGCTGCCACCCAATACACTAGGCACTTTGGCCATTGCTGGCTTGATCTGCCTGCCCATAGCACATGTAGAAGCTAGACAGTGTCCTGGGAGGAGTGGGGTAGGAAAGAATACCTCAATAGAGGTCATTGGCCCTAACTTGTATATAAGGTCAGGTAATATAGAATGGGAACAAAAGCTGGAAGAAGTTGTGGGATAACATGACAAGGCATGAGAAAAGGGCTTAACGTATTCTTCTTCCTGAGGAGGATGGTAAGATAAACTGTGAGACCTTTCTGGGGTTCCAATCGCTGTTTGTTCTATATTCTGAATCATTCTACATCTTCTGGGTGCCTGATGGGGTGAGTGTTCTAACATTTGCTTGGAGCCTCTTTTTCTCATTTATGCTTCTAACCTTACAACGAATGCCCACTTGTCTGTAACCTGTGTGAGTTTCTGTTGAGGGGAATGTCAAGTGACAAACACAAAGGTCTTATGAGATGATGAAAGAGAGAGTCCTGGCTACATCAGAGAGGAGAATATGCTCCACCTGAGACTTGAAGGCCATGCAGGGTGGGCCAAGGAGAGGACAGAGAACAAATTGTGCAAGTGTAAGGGGGCAAGAGAGAACCAGACACCTTCAGGGAAGAAACGGTTAGCATGCCTGGTGCAGAGGATCTATGTGTGAGGGCTTAGAGAGGAAGATGGAATGTCTGATAATGACCAGATAATGATTTTACATTTTGTACCATAGGTAGTGATGAGCCATTGTAAGAATTTTCAAGCAAGTACTTTGAAACAAGTGTGGAAAATTTATTAGATAGAAATTATATCTAGAGAGCAAAAGATAAGTTAGTGAAGGCGTCCTCAAACTACGGCCCGTGGGCCACATGTGGCCAGCCTAGGACATTTATCCGGCCTGCCAGGTGTTTTTGCTGCCACTGCCTGTCATGCTTAGCAGCTGACTCGTCCCAGGGCCCACAGTCCAGCCCCCAACAGTCTGAGGGACAGTGAACTGGCCCCCTGTTTAAAAAGTTTGAGGACCCCTGAGTTAGTGGGTCACTAAAATAGTTCAGGTGAACCATTGAGGGATAACCTAATGCAGAAGCAGTGTGTGTGTGGGGGGGTGGGGTAATTATAGGTGTGGATTAAAGATTGGAGCCTGAGTCC
>NW_003852488.1:5135431-5139685 GCF_000181295.1 Otolemur garnettii | reverse complement strand
TTGAGGGATAACCTAATGCAGAAGCAGTGTGTGTGTGGGGGGGTGGGGTAATTATAGGTGTGGATTAAAGATTGGAGCCTGAGTCCACTGAAACCATGGTGAAAAGGCCCCTACTTGGTGATCCTGTCCCCACCAATAGCAGTGAAGGTGAATGGCATTCCTGCCTAGATACATCACTCACATGTGAAACCAGCCAGCGATGGGGAGTGGATAGTTCAATGACACCCAATGTATTCCCATGGTCTTACCCTGAAGAAACAGACTACAGTCCTACCCCAGTCACATACCAAGAGCTAACTGGTCTACACAAGGCCGAAGCTTGAGAGTCAGCATCAGCAGCTTGGGACTGATTACTGATTCTTTGCTTTGGAATTTTTCACTTTTCTTCTTTAATCTTAGGTGTAAGACATGATGAAGGTTGTGAAAAATGTATCCAAAGTTAGTGGACCACTAAAATAGTTTAGGTGAACTATTAGGGGATAACCTAATGCAGAAGCAGTGTGTCTATGTGTGTGGTGTAATTATAACAGAAATTGTCATGCACCAGAATGAACAATATTTCTAACTTATTGACTGTGAGGAAAGCCTCAGAAATTATTCCCAGGATTTCTGGTCGGTGTGAATGGGCAGATAAAAGTAAGAATTCTTGAACATGAGAACAAGGGAGAGAAAAATTTGAAGGGGGATGAGAATTGAGAATATGTTCAATTTCAGTTCTTTTGGATTTGAGGCACAAAGATGCATGATTGTCTTTTTATTACTAGGTCTAAATTATGATGGATGACCCTACTAATTTTGATGTTCTTTGCCTTCAAATTTTGTGGGAGATAGTTAGTTGGGCACACCCATTGTAAGCTACGTCTCTCTAACCAATGCCATCAGACACTGTGCAAGGCTGTACAATAGTAGAGGAGGGGAATGGGAGACTCCAAACCAAAATAACAGCAAACAAAACTTCTTTTTGATTTTGATTTCCTCTTGTTGCTTTCTCACTGACTCCAAAGGTAAGATAATGTTCTTTGTTTTCCATCTTGTCTAGATTCTTTGTCTGGGGGAGAAGTTGAGCTGGATTCCAAATCAAAGAGTGGCTTATACTGTATAAATTTCAAGCTCCCACTCTGTCTTAGTTTCCTTTGATCCCTCAATAGTTTCTAGGTTCCTTTAGTGTTTCTTTTACTATACAATGGCAAAGTTGTTTACTACTAGAAAAAGTTCATTGGGTGAAATTTACCCAGGGCTCACTTAAAACCGATGCTGCATGCATGCATGAATTGCTTCCAGGGTCACTCACTCCTTTAGCTTTTGCTAAGGAATCTGTCAGTCAAATGAGTTGCTGCTGACAGCAACTTTTAAAGACTCTTTCTCTTAACCATAACACATTAAACACTTTGAAAACATATAGGCAAAAGTTTTCTCACAGTCTGTTGTATGTGTTTCCTTGCTGCTCATTTCAATATAATGAAATTCATGTTGTGCAGAAAGAATGCTGGTAAAATGAATCATATTTTATTCGTTGCAATTTTGAACATACATGGCAAAATGGGTCCTCATAAATCAATAATATATAGAGATAGTGTGATGGTAAGTTTCCATTTTAAAGATTGAAAGTCTTTCCCAGGATCGACAGCTCAACTTAAGTTTTCATTGTGAATTTGTGATGCTTCTGATAACATCTATTCTCTTTTATTTAACTCATCTTCTCCATTAGCATGACTCTAGCACTTTTAAACCAGGATAGCCAATAGCAGTGTTTTTCTTTTGGCGGGGTGGGTTATCCTCATGATTGCAATGTGGGAAATGGGCTTTATGATGATGAATTACTGTTGCAAAAAGAACTCAGTGGCACGGATAAATATTAAAGAGCCACCGTTGCCCCCATGGAAATCATTTTATTTAGTTGCTTCTAAAACCTATTCTCTGTACTTCTCTCCCCTTTTATTTCTGTACTGATTTACATGACAACAAAGTCTCTGGTCCCTGGGAGCTTGTCCACTCCTGCTGCTATTCTCTCCTTGGAGTTGTCAACCTCTCTTTGCTGAGAAGATGAGTGACAATGAAGTGAGGAGTAAATGGCTACTGGAGCAGATGAAGTCTGAGAAACAAAGATCCCCTTTTCATGCAAATGTCCACAGTAATTTAACAAGAAGGAAGAAAAGAAACCAGGGCACCAGATATCAAGAGAACTGGATGGTATTTGAGGTTGTTCCATGAAGCCTTGACATCTCTTTAAGAGTGTCATCTATCAAAGCATCTCTTTCCTTTTTTTATACAGGGAAAACCCATTTCCAACTTGAAGAGACGCAGAGAGGAACATAAAATCTAACCTCAATTTCAGGGCCTCCATGTGCACTTATGCCACCAGTTCCCTCAGTGTCTCCTTTAACTTCATCTCTCAGATTGGTCAAAAAGCACATATTCATGCATGCACACTTACTGCCCAAGAAATCTACTCTCCCTGGGAGGCCTCTCCTTCTTCCCTTCAGGCTTAAATGTTCTCTGCCTTTCAAAGTTTAACTCAAGTCCATCCCATTATTCTTAAAGTCTTTCCTTCTAGATGGATCTTTTGTCGGAATTCCAATTGCACCAGCTTCTTCATATGAGATAAGTTTTCTCCAATATTTGTTGAGGAAAGTAATCACGTATTTTATTGCATTGCTTTTTACCTATAGCTTTTTGATATAATAGTAAATGTATAATATGTATTTGTTTGATGGAATAGCTATAATTTAAGAACTATGAAACTAAGAAGGAAAAATCTATTTTAGATATACATGTATCCGTTTTGTTTCTCTTCTAAATTAAAAACTCAAGGTGCCTTACCTTAAAGATTAAAACAAACAAACTTAATGGCCTACATTTGGCTAATTGACCTATTCAGGGATGTCATCAATCACAGAAAGGTCAATGAATGTGTTTCAGATAAAACAATTTTTAACTCAGAGGTTTGATACCTACTTACATTTTTGGATAGGAATATTACTGATAATAATTATGTTTATAATAGCAAATATTTTACTGCTTACTTTGTACCCAGTCCCAGTCTAAACATTTTAAGTATGTATATCACATTTAATCCTCACAATAACCCTATGAAGTAGGTTGTTGTCTTATAACCATTGTATAGATAAGGAAACTGAGTGTTGAGTAACTTGCCTACAGTTATAGAACCTGGAACGCAGGTCTGGCTTTGGAAGTCTGTGTTCTTAACCATTTTATTCTGTCCATTATGCTGCCACCCATTTCTCCTGCATTCTTACTATTTCTTGTACACAGTGTTTTTCACTATCTGAACTCAGGGACCAGGCTTTCTGAGGATGTTTCTGAGAAGACTTTTTATCTGAGATCTTATTACTCATCATGCAAAACTCATGTAAAGGATTCAATTTGGATACAGAGTTTCACTCTAAGTAAATATAGCAAGGTATTATAGTCAAAGTTAGAATTTAAGATTGCAGGAAACTTTTAAAACTATTGTAAATGTGGTGCTAATTAAAACATAAAAATGAAAGCCAGTGGGGAAGGTAGTTTGTTTACAATTCTTTTTAGTCACAGTTTATTTCCATTAGTTATTTGTTCAAATAAAATTGTGAAATGGGTGAATGAGTATGAAATTATGTAAGTATTATTGATAAGAAACATACAGAGCTGACAAAACATGTATAACATTCTTTCTCTTCATGCTATAATAAGGTATAGCATCATTTCTCTTTATGCTATGAACTTATTTTTCTTCATGCTACAAGGAACAGAGTTCCCAGTGGAAAAGGAAAAGAATCCCTGTCACCCTGACACCAATACATGAAGTCAAACTTGTTTTCTGGGACTGAATTATTACTGATAACAGTTGCTCTTTAAGTAACTGAAATGACAAAAATTGTGTGTACATGTATTTATTTTAATGTATATATGGTTTGGGTCTCTCTGAGAAATATCAAAGGAATATTTAGATAATAGGTATGTTTTCTGAAGTAATACATGGTGAAATTAAGGTTACACATTTCTCTTGTCATCTAAAGATATGGTAAGAGTTAGAAGTGACAACAAAATTTGACTTCAAGTAAAAAAGAGATTTCAAGGGCACTCCTCAAGGGAATTCCTAGAGCTTCTGCCCAGCTATACACTAGAGAATAGAACCCAGTCTCTTAAAAATTAACCCTTGTTGGAGAAGAAATAGCAGGACCTAAGGATGACAGTAAGTGTCACCGTCCTCATCAGGGGAGATAGCTATTTTACCAAATCAAAATTTTAAAAAAA
>NW_003852488.1:5104126-5135411 GCF_000181295.1 Otolemur garnettii | reverse complement strand
CCATCTGCCTGGTACTGTACCAAGGTCTAGGGATAGAAAAAAGAATAACTACCTCTCTCTGTTCTTTAAAACCTCATCATCTGGGGGGTGGGAGGGCAAGATTAGGGGAAAATTAAATACTAATATTAGAATTGCAATGCAACATAAACAGTGGTATGTCTAGTGTGCTCAAGGATTAAAGAGCAGAAATGAAGAAAGATTTTAACAGACCATTTTAGCACCATGAAGTTAGACCTGTGTGGATAGAAGCATGAAGAGGAATACTCCTCCGGTGGGAATGGGACACAGAAAGAAGACATCAAGGTATAACAGAGTTTTGTTGGGAAACTGCAAATGGGGAAACACAGAACGTATAAATGCTGTCTCATTCTGTTATGGCCTATGTTTAGAATGCTCAGCAATTTAGATTAGTTAGGTGATCTATAAAACTATACTCTGAGAACGTGTTTTTGGAATCCAGTACCAGTTTTGAGCTGCCATGGGTGATAGGTTGGTTTTGAGTGAAAGGTAGATGTGGGGGTTTCCAGGGGGACATGACAGATGCAGAGGTGCCTGTGGCTGCTGTCTATGTCATGGAATATATAAGATGAAGGAAAATGCACGTGGCTTCTCCATCAGGCTATAGCCCTTTGGGCAAGCTGATTTGCTGTTCCCTAAATGTGCATTGATGCTTTGCATTTCTGTGCATTGCATTCCTTATTCTGTCTGCTTTATATGTCTTTTCCCCTTTCTCTTCATGAAAAAATCTTGTTCTTGTTTTGAAATAAGTGAACATTAAATGCCACTGTGTGGAAAAGTGTCTCACTTGACCTATGCATATTCCATACACACTTGTGCTTGTGCATAGTGGACAAACAGGTAATATATAAAGGCTTATTCTCCATTATAGTAAAGTGATTGTCTGAATTTATATTAGTCATTTGAATTAATCATGACTCAAGACAACATCTGAGTTGCAGCTATTATACTCATCATTGTTTGATAATGACTCTGTCAGTATGAAGTGTGTATGTATGTGTATGTGTGTGTCTACAGGGAAGGGACAAAAGAGTGAAGTATGAAATGACCCAAAGGAAAACATACTGATTTTTTTAAAATTTCAGATTAACATAAGGATACACACAATTAGATTGCATTGTCTGTGTTTGTTAAGTAAAGTCCAAGTTGTAGCTGAGCCCTTCACCCAGGAGGTGTACCATATATCCCTACACTGTATCATTAGGTGAGCGCTTACCAAACCTCCTCCCCCTTCACCCTCTTCTTGAATTTAACTGTGTTTTTCTCTCATGTGGATATGTAGTTGTTCATGTACTAGTTTCATATTAGTAGTGATTGCTTTGGATGCTTGCTTTTCCATTCTTGTGATACTTTAGGAGGATGTCCTCCAAATCCTTCTGAAATTTTAGTCTACAATTTTCTTCCCCCTGAAAGCAGCTGTGTACCCTTAAAGCATCAATCACTACAGAATGCTCCACAGGAAGCCTGGTACCCTCCTGTGAATACAGTAACTGCAGACATATTGTCTGTAGTGTTAAGAGGCAAATAATATGGCCATCGCCACTGGTTTAATCTTTTGATTGGCATCTGAATATAAGTAGTTGTTTTAAAGTAGTAATTAGTCAAACCCCAGGGAATTTCTTTACAAAATACATAGTTATTATGCATCTCATTATTTTGATATGTAGGCTGTCTTGTTCATCAAAATAAAGATAGGTAGGATTCCTATTTTATTAATTTAATTGACATAGAAATGGATGGTAATGCCTGCAGTCTGTACCCAAGTCAAATATATGATATAACATTATTGGGATATCAATTTGGTTTCTAATGTTTATTTTATATTAATGAAAAATAGAGATTATGATAGTTATTTTATTTTATTTTTTTACTTTGATATGCTCACACCTCAGGGCTTGACTCTAATTATATATCTACTTGCTGGTAAGAAAAGAATGACCTGATTTGAGGATTTGGATGGCAGAGACTTCTAACTTTGATCTTATCACAAAATACATATTGAATTGATTTATGCTTTCCATAGTGTATAAGAGGAAATTTCAGCCTTAGGAGTCCTGGCTCCCTCAGGAAAACAACCAGAATATTCTGTTGGGGTTGTTATGCGGTCTCTTCAAAGAGCATGGGGATGGAGATGGGCTTAGAAATAGATGGAAATGACAAACCTGCACCTTAACCTTGGTTTCCTCTTACTGAGAGAACCTAGTACACACACATTGTGAAATGAATCACATATGAACATGTGTACATTTCTTCTTGAATTGTACTATATCATAATGGTTTTCCACCATAATACGTGCTTGATATTTTTCAGTTCTTTATTTAGAAAGAGAAGTTCTATGCAAAATAAAATGATAAAAGATACAGTAAATTTGAAATATTTTTTGCTCACAGAACTTATGAGATTCATATCATAGTGAGATAAATGATCTTTGGGCCACTTGGGAATTTCTCCCACATATAGTGGACACACTTCAATTGTGAACTGGATTACTACTGTGTTTCTCCCAAAATAAGACCTACCCAAAAAATAAGCCCTAGCAGGATTTCTATGCATTTGTTATATATAAGCCTGCCCCTATAATAAGACCTAGTGATGGGCATGGCAATGCAGCATATCTGCATAGCCACGCCATGCATTTTGGCATGAAGTGGTAAGGAAGACTGGAATACTTTTTATCTGCCACAGCTCCTTTCTCCTAGCCATTTGCACTTGCGCGGGTGTGCGTATGGTAACCACGGTAATAGGCATCCTATTGTGCACGTGTGAATGGCTAGGGACAAGGAGTTCATGCATCATTAGTGCCAGCCCCACCAACAAGGTTGGCTCCCCCTGTCAGGTTACAGAAGAAGATGACTTAACTGTATTTGAATAAATGTAGATTGTTGTATTATATTTAATAAAAATAAGACATCCCCTGAAAATAAGCCCTAGTGTGTCCTCTTGAGGAAAAAATAAATATAAGACAGTGTCTTATTTTTGGGGAAACACAGTATGTAGATGATTTGACTCACTCAATGAGGGAGTCAAATGAATTGATTCCATTGTTTGACTATTGAGTTCATGTGAAACTGCTCATTCCTGCCTTCCCTATTCCAGATAAATTGTAAATGGAAGACCTTTGCCACCTGTGCTCCATCTCCTTCAGTGCTAGAGATAATCCTGGTCAAGGCTGGCAGAAGATCTTGTCACTGATCTCTTAATTAACTTGTCTACTAATAAATGTTTTCTGTAAAACATACTGATTATAGCCCAGAGCACATGAAAGCTTCTTGCAAGATGGCTCCCTATTTGATACTTTTTATAACCTTTTCTCCTATAATTTTTTAAACTATGCAATTATAAAGCATCAGTTATTTTATTGACAGTTAAAATCCTTGGGAAACATATTCTGAGGTGGGGATTAGCATTCTGAAATTTATTAGGGAGTGTTCTTGCATCAGTACACACCTGTACAGAGTGAAGGAAGGAAGCAGGCTTGGCTTAGAGGGAGAAGGCAATATTAAAAAATCTTTGGTCCACCTCTACCAAAATCTCTAATTCTAAGAGGACCCTTTAGAGATGTCCCAAATGGAGGTGATGGCTAGATCTTTATTCCCACATGTTGACCAGTCATTGGCTGAGGCATCCCCCAAGAAGTGGCTTTTTCTTCAGCAGAAGCAATTTCTATGAATCACTGGTAGGCAAAGTTGTCTATGTAGCCCTCCAAACAACTGCTGGAGGAAGTCTTTAGACAGATCTGAAAGGTGCATATTGGTTCTACTAAGCCTGTTTATAAAGCTTATACTTATTGTCAATACATTTGTTTAATTAAACAGTAATTAAATCTATAGATGAGACATTCAGTAAGAGATCAGTTTTACCAGGAAAAGTAATTTTGTTCTGTTTCGAAGCCTGCAAAATCAAGGTGTTCAGAATTAATTTAGGAGGTGGCACCTGTGGCTTAGTGGGTAAAGTGCTGGCCTTATATACTGAGGGTGGTGGGTTCAAACCTGGCCCTGGTCAAACTGCAACAAAAAAATAGCTGGGTGTTATGGCAGGTGCCTGTAGTCCCAGCTACTCGGGAGGCTGAGATAAGAGAATTGCCTAAGCCCAGGAGTTGGAGGTTGCTGTGAGCTATGTGATGCCATGGCACTCTACTGAGGGCGATAAAGTGAGACTCTGTCTCTACAAAATAAATAAATAAATAATAAGAAGAATTAAATTAGATTCAAGATGTATAAATAAATTGCTGTTTTTGTACATCTCAAGTGAACTTTATGAAATTTCCATCTTTAAAGGTCACAAGAGGTTGAAAATTGGCAATATCGTATGGAACTCACTGTTATAAATGGTTGAAAAGCAAAAAAATGGAGGAGTCTGGATGCAAGTTGTTTTGTAAGAGTTTTCTAATTTTCATTTCACTTATAAACTGGAAATTATAGACTTAGTGTTTGGGAGTGGTTGTTTTTTTAAAAGATTACCAATCAGTGACCTATACTGAGAGGAAATCCTTTGATACCACATCAAAGAACTGGTCAGGAATGTATACATATACATTTTGAGTTGGAAAGACTTGTTGAAAAAGTGTCTAACATTTATGGATCACCACTTAATTTTTTTCTTACTAACCAACCAACTGCTACTTATAATCTTGATGAAAAGAAGAGAGCTTCTACAGTGCAAAGACTCATCTGAATTCACCTCTAGACCTTTGGAAGAGTTTGGAATTAATCTTCCTATACTAAAAAC
Source organism: Otolemur garnettii (assembly GCF_000181295.1). Classification (NCBI taxonomy): domain Eukaryota; kingdom Metazoa; phylum Chordata; class Mammalia; order Primates; family Galagidae; genus Otolemur; species Otolemur garnettii. The sequence goes on along the minus strand of NW_003852488.1, from coordinate 5,130,664 downwards.
AAGACATGTATTTTTTGCAGGGGTGACTTAGGTACTTTTATACAATAGCATTATACCATCTCTCTGTATTAAAGAACAGTCTGAGATCTGGAAAGTCATCCTAGTTTCTGAGTCACTTTCCAGCTGTCTATCATTCTAAGCATCAGTCATGGCTAAAGCCTGGTAAGTCTTGCTGCTTTTGTTGACTGCTGCTTCCTGTGCCTGAGCCCTTTCTTTGTTCCTTCCTAGTTACTGATTGATGTTCAGTTTCAAAGTGGGGGTAGTTCCAGATTCTGTGGAGCCTAAAGTTTATACAATTTAGCTAATTCTCTTCTCTAAAAAATTAAATTACAAATTTAAAAATTATGTATAAAGTGATTATTCAGAATAAAAAAGAAATCACAAAAAATCATTAGCACAAAAATTGACAAATATTATAATCATCACAAAATTCATAAATATGACATAACATTTTATAAATTGACTTCCTGACATATCTCTATTTACTATTTCATACATTGGGGTGTTATTTTTTTTTGCCTATATATGCTTGAAATGAAAACAATTTTGTAATGTTTGTCACAGAAAAAATAGAAAGGTAATTCAATATTTCCTAGTTTAGAAAAACTTCTTTTATCTTTACACCTCATTATTTATTATCTTTCATCAATATTTAAGGTCACTGCAAAACCAGGTAAATCTGTATCATAAGTTTATACTTACAACAAAATAGAACAGTTTTTTAAAATAAATTTAGGGATGTAAAAACAGCTCTTCTTCATATCAGGTCAGGAGTCTTTTTTCCTCTCTAGATTTATTCAAACATTCCTAACCAGGAGTCTTTCTAATTTTTTTCTGATGTCAGAATAATTTTACTGTATACTGGCAAAAATCCCAGAAATGTATGATCATAGAACACATTTCTAGGCTCCTTGCCACATCTGTAGAACAGGGTCTATGCAGGTGAGAGAGCTCCAAAAATCATAAGATTCAAGGTAAACTCTAGTAAACCTGCTTCTGAATCTTTATCACTTTCCTTTTATTTCTGCATGAAAAAAAAAAAAAGAGTTTTATCTGTGTAAAAAAAAAAAGAGAGGGAAAAAAAGAAATCAATGGTGAATTTGATCTGAAAGGCTCTTTCCTTTCAGGCTGACATATTCCACAAAACACTGAGCATACAGCGGCCTTAGGGGCTCTCTCTTGAGCCTTGTTCACGCTTTAGGCTTAACCAAAATTTTAGACCCTTATCTAGAATTAGATGGTTAATTTTCAGTCTTTATCTTGAGCATATACACAAACCCATTATGGACTTGACCCTTGAAACCTGTCCTTGCAAAGACCCTTGTTGATGTAGGCTTTTACACTGTATTTCCTGAGCAATGCCATCCATTCCATTTCCTACTATCTGAGTTACATGCCTATAAGGGAGAGAAGGTTAAACAAATGCAGTTTATTGATTCTTGCTATTGTGTTTCTTAGAAGCCAGTGAAATTTGAGCAAGTTTGAGCTTAGCATTAAAAAAGAGTTTATACACTTAGCTTGGTCCCTATTTTCCTCACTTTTCCCTTCTGGTATTTCAGTATATCACACAGGTGAGAATACAACTGTCATTATAATAGAAAATTTCAAAAACAAAGAACTTTCTACATTCTGGAAGAAAAGTATGTGACGAAAGTACATCTATTTTGAAGTGAAAAGTTTTAAGAAGAACAAATATGTATTAGGCAATTCTTAGAACTGAAGGGATATATCTTTCTATTCCCTTAAGTCAAATGGTACTACATGGCATTCCTGACATATTTACCTGTTAACAGGTTAATGGGAATAAAATCTTCTTTCACCTAAACCTGACTGATCATCACACATCTGGTTTGAGATTATTTAGTGTGAGTGAACAAAGGAAATTTTTCAGAGCATTGTCAGAAACTATTCTAGCAAGAATTCCAGACACTGTAACATAATAAATGGATGCTTTGTTTATTTTAATCATTTGATGGGATGTTGGATAGCTACATTTTTATGTTGTGCAAAGGTTTCTGTTTTATATTTCTTTGGCTTTTGATCTTCCCCCCCCACCCCCAGTGCAACAGACCTCCGGTTCTTCAGAGTCTGAGTCTAATACCATTCTTGATATTAGTTACATACCTTTTACTGCTGTTAGACGATTATATTATCTGAGACAGATGGCAGAAACAATACTCCTGCAAGAAAAATTACATGTTATAATTTTAACTAGCCAGAGATAGGCGGATACAGGATAAGTTGTTGTACATTGTGCTTCACACGTTTCACTTGGTGTTCCCAGCATTCCAGATGCTCAACTGACTCTATTTTCTAGTACATGCTTATTGGTGTTCAGAAATTGGAGGCTAGTCTTTGAAATTCCATGTGGAAACATGGAAAATATGAGATGCTGTCTTCCTCTGTTTTGTACTGCTATAACAATACCTGAGACTGGGAAATGTATAAAGAACAGACATTTATTGGCTCACAATTATGGAGGCTAGGAAGTCTGAATTCAAAAGGTGCTTGTGCCAAAGGTCTTCTTGCTGCATCATCTATTAGCAAAGGTGTAAGGGTGAGAGGGAGAACGGAGGTCCAAATTCACTCCTACTGTAATGGCATTAATCCATTAAGGAGGGCAGAGCCCTCATGGCTTAATCACCTCTTATTAGGCCTCACCTTCCAACACTGTTCATGGGAAATTAAGTTTCTAATACAGGCTTTTTGAAGGACACATTGAAACCATAGCAGATGCTAAAAAGCAAGTAAAGAAAAATTGTGTAGAATGAATAGAAAACCTCTGGATATAAAATTACAACTTGAAACTGCAAGTGATAGCTTTTTTTTTTTTTAACAAAACATTAAAAATTTGCTTTAATTTTTAAATATATCACTTTTCAAATACAGGATCATTACCTTTGAAAATAGGTTTTTAAATTTCTGTTCTCTGCCATTTGTATTAGTCCTCCAAAAATCTTTCCTTAGAGATTCATGCCTATTTTCAAGAAACTTATGAATCTATGATTTTAAAAAATTGAAGTCTTGGATTAGCTTTTTGATTTGGCAGGATTTTTTTGGTCCTTTCCACATATTTAAAAGCAGTAACAGAAATGCCAAATGTGTGTGTTTATGGTATGCAAGTCTTTCTGATGAGCCCATAAAAGCTGAGGCCTTACATTTCCTTGTGAATTGATGATTTATTAACATAGTTGAATAGTTCCTTTCATTGGCATAGGATTTTTTTTCAAGGTGTACTTGATCATGATTAATGAGTCTCACAAAATCCTAGAGCCTCCAAAATCCAAAGTATGTGATTTATCCTTAACGTGTGTTAATTATGTAAAAAATTAATGAACTTTAACTTTTAATACTTTTCAGATAGTATGCTCTAGTAAACATTTCTGTTAAATGCAAATAAAGTTAAAACTAATATCCGTTTTTAGTCAGTAAATTTAAATGATTTTAAAATTATACTTATCAAATTAATCAATCTGTATGATATATGTACATAGAAAATTACTTATTTGCAGCTATTATTCAATAAAATCATACTCAAGAATAAAATTTCAAAGTGGCGTTAGCCACTTGTGTAGAATAGTATCTTCCAAATGATAAAATCCTTTAGTTTATAACTTGATTTTAATTTGACAATGATGTCAAATTTTAAAATTTGACAATTTTAAAATGATAATGATGCCCAGTGGAATGTTTTTTACCTTATTTTATCCTAAAACTCAAGTACTATTTTCACAGATGTAAAACTAGAGAAAAGAATGAAAAAATCTCAAGAAAATTAAGAATAATTTTGTCAAACAAAGCTTATTTTTGTTATTTCTTTGATTATATAAGTATGGACTTTTTTTTCCATTGGAAATACAGTAAATGTTATTGTGCCCTGAGAAATTTTTCTATACTATTAATAAACAAAATATTTGTCTATCTTTTACTTAATGACTAGATATGATAATATATCATAACCTATTGAGTTTCCATTAAACCTATACATAACATAATGGCCTCAAATTTATAACTGATGATCATGACTACATTAATATTAACCTACATTTTAATGCTGTCATTATCTACATGGTTGGTACATACTGTCCAACTGAGAAAAATATTTCTTATAAAAATGAAAAAAATATAAAAATACAACTAAGGGATTGTTTTAAGTTTACTTTATTCAATTTGATTTGTGATCTATTGGAAAGAAATATTTTTCAGGATTTCCAGGTTTGATCCCTGGTGTTTCTAGTATCAAATTATAGAAGTAAAATTATGTATTATATTTGGATGAAAACATTAAACTATTAAAATTAAAAGAAGAAAGAATGGCAACAGATTTAAAAGGAGCATGGAAACATAAAGAAAGTATTTTTTAAAAATCCCTAGTGGGGCTATTTAATTATGACAGTAACTAATATGTGAATGGTTGAAATTCAAATGAACATTAATTGGTCCATTAATCAATTTTTTAATTAATTGTTTTTCTGAGTTCTTATTTTGTGTCCATTGTTGAATTAGATATTGCAGAAAAAACCAAAACTGTTCCACTACATTCACTTTCTAGGGATTTAATACATATTTATTTATTGAAGAAAATGTGATCCATATATAAAAGCATAAACCACCTTTCATGGAATATATATTGAGAATACATTTTATTGGTCATCTGTTCTCATAGGAACTTAATCTTTCAAAACATCAGATCTTATCAATGTGAGAACAAGTGATTACTTAAGGGATGCATCATGATGCAATAGAAAGAATCTGGAATTTGGAATCAAAAGACCAGCTGTATTAGACTGCTCTTATGCTCAACCTTAGCTTCTTTCTGCTCAGATTTATTCCTCCAGTTGTTGCTACAGCAATCAAATAGGGCAGGTGTGGCCTGATAGAACCTTGCCTTGCCTGAATTTGGTATCTGTAGCCAAAAGGCTTATTAGCTGCCTCAAACTTGGGAACCTACAGAAATCCACTCATCTATTCTGGTGTATGCATTGCTCTGAATGTGTAAAAAGTTATAGTTGAATGGGGAACTTTTGATTAATGGGAGATGAGAAGTGGTCGATAAATATTTCCCTCTCTTATTCCTTAAGTAGATGATTCTGAGATGCCTTCACACTCATAGCAGGTTCTCCAGTGGGATGTCTAGTTGTTATCAGTGAGACAAGCTTGATAACAGATCTTTGGACTGAATTTCCCTTCTTTCCTCATATATTCCTGCTTCTTGGATCAATAGTCAAAATGAACTATTTGCACATAAACCTTTTTCTTAAGGGGCTATGTCCAATTTTTCTGTGTGTGTCTTGCATGCACATGACAAATTAATGCTTACCAATTTCTGTTGAGTGATAGCATTGCTGAGTAAATGCATAGGCAAAGTGTGACTGACCAAATGTGAAGAAAGGCCATGCATGTAGAAGAATACTTAAAGGATAATTATTTAATCTTGATATTGTTCATTCTATAACTTAGAAAAGGTTGATTGTAAATCTTTTTGCATTTGAGTTGCTACACAGCAAAGATAGGGCAGTGGGTATTGTACTACACTTGTTTTAAATGTTTTATTGGTAATATTTTGGATTGATATACCACAGAAAGTATCTGAAGAAAAGCACATAGGCTAAAAATAGGCCATAAGTTCTCATAGGCAGAGCACTTAAATACTAAAATTCTCCTTCAGACCAGAAAGGATACACAGAACTGATATCTTAGAACTTTATTGTGTGAAGCCTGAAAAAGAAAAAGCCATTTGAATCCACTTATCAGGTAACATTCAAATGCAAATGACATCACTTCTGTACTCTTTATCTTTGTAGCAAAAACATACAACTGTATAGGCAAATTAGGTGGTGTTCTTGGCAGTCTGGAATTTTGCTCAGAGTACCTCAGGTGGCATGAGGTTTTGATTGTGCCCTGAAAATACCTGCCAGAATGCTAGCAGTTTCCAACGTTAATTTTGTAATGAAATTAGGTGTGAATGTGATGACTGATGTAATGGATGCAGTACTATCAGATTTATATTTGACGTTAATATGTTGTTTCTGGGTACAGTAGTGACTTTCCCAATTTTCCTATTCCTGGTCTGTTGGAATGAAGCCATCCCAGCACCATGATGTCAGACCAAGGCTTTCTTCCCAGTTGCTCAAAGGGTGTTTGGTGTAGGACACTGCAATATTTTGTGTGCGCTGCAAATTCAAATTCAGTCTTCAAATGTCTTTATGTTAGCAGTGGTATTTCTCAGTAGATTGTGTTTGTTATAGAAAAAGTGTTTTGTTTACAATTGTTTGAGATTCTATATGCTCAGCTTTACAAAATCATTGAGACTGTAAGATGTGCTACTTAGGATTTAAGAAACAATACCAAGTCATTAATATTGGTCTTCTATGATGTTTATGGTTTCCAAAATTTGAAGTTTATATGTGAGCAGTTGTGAAGATTAACTTCATTGTGTTAAGTTGGGTAGATTATGGTACCTAGTTGTCTATGCAGTAGGTGTCATTATGCAGGTAGTTTTTAGATGTGATTTACATTTAAATCAGTAGACTTAACCAGATTATACTCCATAAAATGGGTGGGCCTCTTATAATCAGTTGAATGCCTGAAGAGAAAAATCTGAGATTCCCCTGGGAAGAATGGAATTCTGACTTCATGCTGCCTTGAGACTAGAGACTTTTCCTGTGTCCCCAGCCTTGGCCTGACCTGCAGATTTCAACTTGCCAGACCACAATCATTTGAGAAAATTATTTAAAAATTTTTCTCTCCTCTCTTTTTTCTTTTCTCCAGAGAAATATGAGGACATATAAATATGGGAAAACTTGTGAAGAAGTTTGAGGAATACTGCCCTTTGGAATACCTGAACAAGACAGCAGCTAATAGAGAATTCACCAAGTAGGGTAAGGTAGAAAGCACAGGGCGGGGAAGTTGTTGTATATTATGTAGAATGACTATTCTTGCTTATTTTTCGTGGACACTTTGAAAGATGCTATAAATAAAACATATGGTACAATAGCATGTAAAACACAAGATTATAAATATAAGTAATTGAGAACACTGAACCAAAGGAAAATAAGATAGCAATGTTTTAAAATCACAGTCAAGGTTAAAACCTAAAATGTCATATTATGTTCCTATACAGATTGAAGGGGGTCAACTTTGATCCCTCAGCAACCAAAGCAGAGGGGAAAATGTGATCATACACGTGTCTCTGAGTAAAAGCTCTCACACAAACCAATTGTTTAGGAGACACAAATTTTTCCTGCCACTGAGGACTGAAATTGTTTTTCTAATAAGTCATCTTAAAGAAAAATTAAGTAATGGAGTGGACAACATCCTGGACTACAAGCTAGACATGCAACAGCATGATGAAGATATTTACCTTTTAAGAGTGCCATGAGTGGAAATTTTTAGCATCATTATCAATTGCATGTCCACAAGAGCCACAAAAAGTTGTTTAAGTTGCTATTTGTTTGGCTTAATCCAAAGGAAAAAATAAGCTATGTGGAAGGAAGAGAAAACTTCAGACAGTATTCCATAAATGTTATTTGTACAACTTTGCTTCATATAGGATTGTTTTAAGTATGAATGCACATTACTATTCGGTATGCCCTAACCATGACAGTCTCCTTTTATTATAGGAAACCAGGTGTCTAATTTAGTCATTGGAATGTGTGAAAACTTAGCAATTAAAGACTTTTTTTTGACAAAGTAAATATAGCTATGGTCACTTTGTATTTATAACAAGTAATACTAGTTTTTAACTTACGAAAGTTTCTTTTTGAGCAGAGAAAGGGAAGGAGGGAGGGGGTGGTGTCTTGGTGTGTGACACACCTTTTGGGGGCAAGACACATTTGTAAGAGGGACTTTACCTAACAAATGCAATCAGTGTAACCTGGTTTCTTGTATCCTTAATGAATCACCAACAATTGAAAAAAAAAAGAGAGCAGAAGAAAAGAAAGTTTCTTTTTAAAAATAGATTTTAAGTAGAAAAAAATACAAGTTGATTAAAAATACTGACTATATAATCATACAGAAGATACACTAATATGAGAAAACTTGTAAAGAAGTTTGAAGAACACAGGCCTTTGAAATACCTGGAACTTTAAAAATTTTATTTATTAAATGTATACATTTGAATTTATTATTTTGACTGGGTAAGGCATTCAGGCTAAAATTTTTGAAATGTACATAAAGGAAAATAATATGTATTGGTCAGAGAGTTAAATATTACAACATCTGTCAATAAAATGACATTGCAAGATACTACTATAAAATCTTATAAATTTTCTTTATAGCTATAATGAGGGAATTAAGTATCAGTTTGTTTCCAAAACAATTCTTATTGATTTCAGGTGGAGAAGTAAAGAACACACACAGAGATACACATATATTCATTTATTTATTTATGTGTATAAATTAAAAGAACACAGTTCTGTGGGGTAATTGAGTAGAGCTTACTCATTTAGGTGTAGTAAGAAAAACATTTTGTAAGAAAAATATTACATTTTTAGATAGTAGAGACTAACAAGTGAAAACAGGAGAATGAATTGTTCATGGATATGTCAGATATAGGACGAAATTATAGCCTAGCAGTTAAGTGAGTGAAAATTAGGGTGAGGTTTTGATTCTAACTCTGCTACTTGACTGTATGAATATGGCAAGTTTACTTAGAGGATTCTGAGGATTAACAGAGTTACTATATGAGAAGTCTATGGAATAGTGACTAGCACATAGTATGTGCTCTAATGATTCTCCTTTCACCTTTATACAACATTGTTTTAAAGGCTGGGAAAGAGTCATTTTAATTTACTCTGAATATTTTAAAAATGTGTGGCATACTCCAGTTGTCTAGATCTAGAAATGGAAGTGTCAAAAGGGTATAAATCTCTCTTCATTAGATCCCAGATCTGAGTTTTATAAACTATTGAAGTTTTATAATTCAGTTTTGGGATTTTAACCTGTGTTGTTATTTTGTTTATAAAAGGCAAAGTGTACAGAGTTTCCACAAAAGAGACTTAAGTAAAGGAAATTAACCACAATCTTCAGAAATGCATTGGAACTCAGAGACATTAAAAATAAATACGTTTGGAGATAGAAACATAATCAGGGTATTAATCAATAAATCTGGGTGTTCCTCTGTTTAACTCAACTCATACTGTATTCTGAATCTTCATTCATCCTTTCATACTGTTGTCATAAACCCATGATCCATGAAGCTAGGCCATAAAGCTTTTGTTCACAACATATCAGAATGCTCAGAGCTGGATGCATGTGTTTTTCTGTACATTTTTACAGAAATTACTGTATGCAAATAAGGATGGGTAATGCATACTCTGTTTCCATTTCTTGCTAAGGACCTATCAGGCCAGCATAGCTTCGCATGAATTACATCACAAATGGTACATTTTAAAAAATATAAATTGCCTCATCATGACCACTTATTGGTCATACTATTTTACTTCATCCTTCTTCATGACCATCTTTGAATGGATCCAGTGTTTATACCAGAATAATTTTCTTTGGCTGAATCATCTATGCATGTATAATTCTTCATATAGTACTTCCTGCCATCTGTTTTAAATTTTATTTCTCATGTATGCTTTCTTGTTCTATCATCTGTATTAGTTTGGAACTAATTTTTGAGTAAGAAGTCATGTTCTTTCCTGAGTCTGTTCTGAATTGCCAGGGGTTGGGGTATTTGGAAAACCTCTTATGCCAAAAAATAAATAAATAAATAAAATTAAAAAATAAATCAAACAGTATGGGTATTAGTAAAATTTATTCTACTTTGAATATTTTATGCTGACTTATCTATTAGATTTAGGTAGTATTTACTAACCTTGGTCTAATTTGAAAGTAAATATCTCTTTAAGAAAATATATGATTGCAATATTTGATAGCTATGGCGAGTTCATAGAGAGGAATTTGGAACTTATACATAGAAGTTTATAAAGAACCGTTTTATATATGTTAAGGGGAAAATATGCTTATAATAAAGGTTTTCCTTCACTCTTATGACAGAGAAGCACAGTACATTGTGGTATCTTCTTGAAAGCAGAAAGGAGCGATAGGTAACTGACAGCTTCTTCACCTTTGCTTGTGGTATTTGTAACAAGAAATGAAGCCAACTTTAGTAATGAACCCTGAACATGCAACATGACTGGAGGTAGGCAGTCAATTTCCATAGCAAGTCTAGCAAGTCTATACTTCTTACTGAGTTGCAAGTTAGCACTCTAGTTATGGAGGTTTCTAGGTTGGCTTCTTACAGTCTGATTAACCCCAGGAGACTTTGGGGGAAGTTTTACTGGATGCCCGTAAGTTTATAGATTGAAGACTTGATGGGTATCTTGGCCCCCCCAAGTAAAGTGGAAAATAATGGAAATCCAGGCAAGCATGCCCTTTGCAATCACCATAAGTGCTGATTGCTACATGTCTTGGCACTTTTATGGGAGGAGAAGAGGGAGAAGAACATGAGCAAATCTTTAATCTTCTCTCTCTGAAAGGATACATTGGGCTTTCTACATAGAAGATGACACTTCCTTGAAATAATTTAGTAAAACTTTATATCTCAGTTTCAGAAAGAAAATTAAAGATAACATACTCTGAAGGACATGTTAATTTTTGCTAAAATCGAACTGTAATAAAAATTTTTCTGTCATATGGTCAAGTTTACTGGGACTCTTCTGCACACAGTCCAAATGTTCTACAATGTTTAAAACACCTGGATAAGAAAGAAATTTGAACATTAAGTATGGGCTATTTATGAGATAGGAGATAGTGCTGGTGGAAGGAGTCCTTTGGCCAACAATCTGATTGCTCCATGCAGGCATAGCCTCTGTAACATAAACTTATTGATTTTAGAGATAGAACCAATTTAGATAGATATAAAATGGTTCAGCTGGCTCTGTTTCCATAAACCATATTGTGATATCTTAAGTGCCATTATTTCCTAATGTGGATTTTTAAGAAAACACAGAATCATAAGGAACATGTATGACACCAAATGGTATGGTCTTGTTCATGTTGTCTACTCCCTAGTGGAAAAAAATAAGAACTTTGCTCCTGCATTATATAAGAATGTCTTACTAGTGAAGCTATCAACTTCAAGACATGTTTAATTATTTAAACATGGTTAATTATTAAACATGTTTAATTATTTAATTAATTTGAATGAAGTTTTACACATTATCAGCCTATGCCTATAGTCTTGACCACTGTACCATTGAAGAACAATTTTTTAGAAAAACACAGATTTCTCTCTCTGGGCAAATTTTACCAAGTATATTAAACATTCCCTTTGTCATATCTCTGCTGTGAGATGATACTTTCTTTATTAAACAAAGGGGATACAATGCTAAAATAATAAAACTGCCTCATGTAATTCAGCAAAAGCAATCCATTTATGTTTAACTAAAAGAATCTTGATATTAGACAATATCAGCAAGACATGCTATAGGTATAATTATTTGAAGAAGCAAAGCAGCGTTGAATACTGTCCTCTCCATTTATTCTCTTTCCTGTACAAGCTCAATTGTTTCTAAGTTTCATGAACTGGCAAGGGTAAGTAGTTAAGTGCCTCCATAAAGTGTTATATAGTCTTGTTGGAACTCTCAAAACCAATGTGTGAAGGAAGGCTCCTAACTATTCATCTGCTGCTAATGGTTGTGCCCCAGGCAAATGTTATAATGAGATTTGTATATAAACATTTGAATGTATATAAGTATGCATATATATATATATATATATATATTTCAGCTTTGCTGTGGGTATTAATGATACTTGTGATGTGATAAAGGGAACATATACAAAGTACTGATTTTCATAATAGCTGAAAATAAATGACTATTACTTATAGTCCTTAAAAGCAAACCATCTCAGTTTGAAAGCAGCTCTACAGAAGAGGAATGTGCACCTCATTTGGGGGCAGAGAATTATGCAGAATGTGTCCAAGACACCTGCAGAAAATTAAAGACTTTACTTCTCTGTATGTGAAATTCTCATGAGGTAATTACCCTCAGTGTCAGACATAATACTGCTCCCATTAGATGGAACACATCGGGGGAAAATTGAATAGACTTTTTGTTGGGAGTGCTCCTAAGGATTAATAGGGCCGTCTAGAGCAGTAATTGGAAGGTTTCCCCTCACTTTGCATGCAGCCATCCTCACTTGTGTCTTTCGGTTTATTATTAGGCCATTGCCATTCTATTTACCATGGAGGCTCAGGCCTCTTCCTTGTTAACGTCTCCTGCCAGCACCTTTGTTTCTTTGAAACAGGCTGCTGCCTTTAACCACTTCCCCTTTTGTGCTGGCCTTGCTTTGCCTCTCTTTATGTCTCTCCCTGGTCACCGTGCCAAGAACTGGCAGGAAAGCTGCTCCTTTTCCATGCATGGCAGAGATGAAAGTGACCAAATAGGGCTTGATCAGCTAAAGCATCTCACTTTGTTCCAGGGCTCTTTCATCCTTTGGGGAACTTCCTCAGCAGGACTAGAGCTGAAAGCTAATCTTTCTGACTATGTTTTGGCATCTGTAACACCAATATCCAGTTTATAGATCTATGCAGCAAGTGGTTTCTTTATTTGGATTTTTACTATGCCTCTAATTACTGCATGATAATATTTCTGAGCTAAAAAGAGATTCAGAAATCTGCATCATAATATTTTATTTGCTTCTATAGCATATGGGGTCTTTATTAAAAGGATTCATACTAAATTATCATGAGCTATAGTCTATTTATCAGTAATTATATTCTGGTTTAGGTTAAACTAAAAGTGGCCTTAAAAATACCAGATATAGAATCTGGTTGTTGTATATGAAAATAACTGGTTCAGGTGTGTGTACGTGTGTGTGTGTGTGTGTGTGTGTGAGCCATCAGGAGGACAGTGGGAGGTTGAGAGGGAAATGAGCAATGGGAATATTTATGTGGACAAGTTATTCAGCATTCTCCTTTTTAGATAGTATATTTGAAACTAGAGATTGCAGTTTATGAACATTGCCTTTTAATGCATTTTTGCAGGATTTTGTATTGAAAGAAACATAGAAGAACAAAAATTTTTCTGACAGTGATATAAACTAACATGATTGTACTGAAATAAATCAATTTTGTTAGTCAATAATTTTAAACTAGTCTAAATGGATTTTGAGTTGACTTTAGAAGACTTAGAGGATTAACATTTCTGAAATATTAATTTAAATATATGTATTTTATGTTAATTTAAAATATACTCATTTTTCTCTTTAGAAGAAGTCAAAGAAAATAAATATTTGATTTTGGTCAATTCTCATTGTGTTCTACTTGTGTGTTTTTATTCTTCTTGGTAGATAAACAAGTCCTTAAGTATACTGCCTGATGTCACTTCTGTACAGCTCCTGTTTCCTTAACATACAGACGTTCGATAAATGTCTGATAAATAGAACCCTTGAGGGTAATTACGTGGGATTCTGTAAAATGACTTATATAAGTATGCAGATAACACTTTTAACATAAAGTTTGCCTACTTTCACTCTTAACCAAACATTTTTTTCCCCTGATACTAAGGGTAAAAAAATAAAAATAATGGCTATGATAAATTTTAATTTTCAATATTGGTCTTGCAATTTTTTTTTGGAAGTTTAGTAAAATGATCAACTGTTAACCTGTTATACCATTCTTGTAGCTAATTTCATGAACATATGAAACTAGATATATAACAATATAATTTTAATTAAATATAATAAAATTATAACATATTTTAAATATATATCCAAATATACATATGTGCTTATTCAAATGTAAAATTATATATAATTAATTAGAAAATGTATATATTTAAACATATACAACTATAACAATGAAATTATTAAATATAATAAAATTAATGTTTTATATAACATAATTAATTATATATGCATAATATACACATATAATAAATACCTATCAGTTTTCTAAGTTTAAATGCCCATGTTTTTCTCTCTTTAACTGGAACATAATTATATTGATTTTATATACATATACAAAATTAGAGATATAATTATATATGCATAATATACATATATAATTTTATATTTAACTTCATATACACATTTATATTTAAATAAATATAAATATAGTATATTCATATAATACATTCATATCATAATATATAAATGTGTATATAAAGTTAAATATGTATACACATAAATATGTATAGGAAGTTAAATATATAATTATATGTATAACACTTAAATATAAATATGTATATGAAGTTAAATATATAAGTATATAAAACATATTTAAATATAATTTATATTTAAATATAAATGTGTATATGAAGTTAAATATAAAATTATGTGCATAATATACATATATAATTATATCTCTAATTTTGGATATATATATAAAATCAATATAGGTATGTTCCAGTTAGTGAGAGCAAAACATGAGTATTTCAGCTTTGAAAACTGATAAGTAATCTTTATTATAATGAAAGGATTCAACATAGTTCTTGCTATGTGTATAAGTTAGTATTTTAAATTTAAAATTTAATTCTTATCCTAAGATTCTTCTGAACTGTGCCTGATAGATTTTTGACTAGAATGTACCAGGGCATATCATGTGAAATGTCAGTTATAAAGTTTATGAGACTGAAGTTTTCAAATTGACTGATTAATAAAAAGTCTTGTTCATCAAAGCAACTACTTTTTTGAAATTTGACTCTGCCAACTGAATGCTGATATAGAAGCCAGACTAACATTTATACAATATATAAACCCCTCTTTATTACCTGGGACGTAACTACAGTCACCAGCTGGGCTTGGCTTGGTGCCTCCACACCTTCCTGGGTAGGGCTACCGCAAGCCATGAATGAGCTGTTCAGTTTTCAGTCCTCTTTCCTTTCTGACCCCCTAGAAGATTTTAAGCAAAAGCCTAATTAGTAGTGGTGACACCTGCCCACCAAAGAATGATGGCAGACCATCATCTCACGGCTCAAAGATCACCGAATGTCTAGTAGGTTGTGAAATTATTTGGTCATGACTCATTCACAACTTGGACAAGGTTCAAAGCGGGAAAACTCAAGTGTAAAAGACTTTATATCTCATTTCTTATTCTGTCAAGTATTCAGCTACCTCCCCTGAATAAAAATACACAATACTACTGAAAAATAATACTTAAACCTTCTGGAAGTTTTTGCTATTTTTCTAGTTGATTATTGTCCATAGGCACATAAAGAATTACTGTTTTACTAAGGCACACTTCTATCTATATGTTTGTTACATTTGAGTGTAAAACTTTGAGTAAATTTCGAAGTGCATGTTGGAATATTATCTTCTCGCCTATATTTTTTACACAGTGAAATACAACTTATAAAAACAGAGGATAAACTTTTTTCTCTCGTGAAAGTTTACAAAGTAAAAGTAATAATTCTTCTTTGATTTTTCTAGAAAAATAGCTCTTTTCCCTTACCTATGGCTTTTAAATCTTTAATTCAGTGTATCTTTGGATGCAACATAAATAAGGTTGCATGCAGAAAGCTGTATGATAATTTTCTTTAACACTGTCCAATATTTTTCATACTTCTTCACCTTCCTCCTCTACTTTTAACCCATTTATGTGGGGGGAGTTTTTGTACATTTTGCCCTTATAGCTATTTTGTTATTTTTTCTTTTCTTTCTAGCTTAATGATCATTTACCACTTCCCTACCTTATGTTGAGAGATTTAAAAAATTGTTTCAAAATGTTCAAAGTAACAGATAAAATTTCTTGGTTACTTTTTTCATCAAAGACATCATCCATGTCCTTTAAGATATATGCTTTTTTTTCCCTTAAAGAGATGTAGAAAAGATATTATACATACATAGAAGAATATAAAATTCATGATCTATAAAAATATAACCAGCTGAGTGGCACCTGTGGCTCAGGGAGTAGGGCACCAGTCCCATATTCTGAGAGTGGTAGGTTTGAACCCGGCCCCAGTCAAAACTGCAACAACAATATCAAATAAGTAAATAATAAAATTAAATTAAAAAATATATATAGCCAGTTAAAATCGGTACCCCTATACTCACTATCCAGCTTAAGAAATAAGATATCATTCCCAGATCTGTGTATCCCTCCCAGAATATATTCCTTTTCTTTTCTGTATTTTGTATGTACCCTAAGAGAATGTTTAATTTATTGGTATTGAACTTTATTAAAGTAGAATGATAACATATGTTGCATATGTTCTCTGTCTAACATCTTTTGCTCGATATTATTTGAGATTCATTTTTATTGATGTGTATAGTACTAATCATTCATTTTCATTGCTCTAGAGAATTTCAATATATAAATATACTACAATTTATCCCCCCCTCCACACATCACACATAACTAACTTATGAAACCAGTAGCCTAATATACCTTTAAATACACTGAGCATTTGTTTTGATAAATATTTGTGATTGTTGTTATTAGGAACAATGCTGCTCTGCATGTTCTTATAGTTTCCCCGTACGAGGATGGAAAATTTTATCTTAGCAGAATTACAAGTCTGCAGCATATGTACATGTTTAACTTTAAATGTTAAATATTTTTCAAAGTGATTGTACCAATTTAAACTTTTTCCAGCAGTGGCTAAGAGTTACTCTTGTTCCATATATTTTCTAAAATTGACATCGACTAACTTTAAAATGTTTGCATGAAATCATATCTCACTGAAGTTTTCAATTGCATTTCCTAATTACTGGTGAAGATGCATGTTTTAACATGCTTATGGTTGATTTGATTTTCATATTTGATTAAATGCTTCATTATATCTACTGTAATTTTTACTTTGAGTTGTATTTTTCTTATTGACTAATAGTGACTTTTATGTATTCTAAGTTCTAATCCTTCTTTACAGATACTGCAAATGTTTTGTTTCAGGTGGTAGCTTGTCTTTTTATCCTCTTCCTGGTATATTTTAAGGAACAGAAGTTTTTTATTTTAATGTAGCTGAATTTATCAATCTTTTTCTTTATGTTTGCACCTTTTGTGTCCTGTTAACAAATCGTTTCTTATTTGAAGCTCGTTAAGGCACTATTCTAATTGTGAACTTAAACATTACAGATTTTTACTTAATAAAAAGAAAGTAATTTATTTTGAATTTAAGTTTTATATAGACTGAGAGGTAAAGGTCTTATTTTTGCCTCTTTTTCATATGAATAGTAACTCTCATTTATACTGAATAGTCAATCCTTTCTGCACCAATCTGCAATGTCAGCTCAGTTGGAACTTATTTGTATATACTTGAGTTTATTTCTATTCTATCTCTATTCACTAATGTTATTTCTTTAGCTCCGTAGCTCATACTGTTATATTTGTCCTACATTATAATGAGTCTTGATATTTGGCAAGGCATGTCATCTCACCTTTTTAGGTTTTAGGCATGTTTCTGTTGTTTTTAAGCTTTTAGAATGTCATGTGGACTTTAGAATTAACCTCTTATGTTCCATTAAAAAAGCCCTATTTGGATTTTGACTGCAATGGCATTTAATCTATAGGTCAATTTGAGAGACTGTGTGAATTAGTGATTCTTGGTGTTCCTATGCAAAAGTGTGTTACCTTTCTAAATAGAGAGAACTATAAAAAATGTCTTTTCAAAGAGAATTTATATCTTTTTCAGATTCTTCCCACAGATTTTTTGTTAGATTTATTCTTTTACATTTCTTTTGTGGCTTTAAAATGATATCTTTATACATATTTTTAAATTGGAAAATATTGTGAACAAACAAAAAATATATAAAACAAAGTTCAGCTTTTTGATTCGAAAAGATTCAGTTTCTTATTTGAAGTACCAACAACCATTTTAATCATCCATCAGGTTAGAAAATTAGAATATTAGGCCAGGAATAATCCTAGCACTTTGGGTGGCTGAGGTAGGGTGATCCCTTGAGCCTAGGAATTTGAGATCAATCTGAGCCACATAGTGAGACCCATCTCTACAAAAAGCTAAAAATAATAAATAAAAATAATTACCTGGGCATGGTGCCACACACCAGTAATGACAGCTGCTTGGGAGGCTCAAACAAATGAATCACTTCACTTGAGCCCATGAGTTTGAGGCTAAAGTGAGTTATGATTGTGCCAGTGCATTTTAGCTGGGCAACAGAGACCTGTGTATATATATTTTTTAATTTAAAAAAATGTGGAACATGTATCACTTTCTACATGCCTTATTCATGTGCTTTCTTGGCCATGACCTCCACCTGATATTTCTCCCCAGCTACTACCCCATCTCTCTTCTCCTTCATTGTTAAACATATGGAAAGCATTGTCTAAATGTGTTACAACACTTTGATTCTTCACTGATTAACTCAATTTTCTGCAGTATGTCTTCTGTTCCTACCCCAACTTCTGACACCACAATTGGCAATGAAAATAAAACTAAGGAATACATTTAAAGTCATATCATAATTTTTTTGCAGATGTAATATAATATCAGATATAATATATGATGATTGATTGATCATTTTTTTCTTTATGAAACCCTTGCTTTGGACTCTTATGATCTGACACTCAACAGATTTTCCCCTACCTCCTTAGCTGCACCTTAACTTTTTTCCCCCCAGAATTCTTATGCTTTACCTGATGAATGCTGTTCTGAGATCTTCCTCTTTCATTTTAAATCTCAACCACTCTAGTGTTATCAATTATTATTGATAAACTAATTCATTCTCTAGTCTCCTGAGCCTCAGGTATGCTATTTACTTTCAAATTCTGCATGGCACCTGAATGTCCCTTAGGTACCAGACATTCAATGTGTTCCAAATTGAACTTTCATTTTCTCTCCCTAACCCATTACACCTCTGTGGTCCCAAGCATGGTAAATGCCACCACAACCTAGGCAGTTGCCCAAAACTAAATAAAATCTAAAATTCATCTCAGGTTTGTCCCCTTCTTTCCTCAAATCCCCAATTCTAATAAATCATTATGTCTTATTGATTTTGATCCCTTTTAGATCTCTCTACCTAATTTCATTTCATAGCATCACCATATATCATCTTTTCCTTGAGCTTCCAAAGTGGTCCTAGGGTCACCCAACTTCATTCTTCTGTTCATGTTTCCTCTGTGTAGCCAGAGTAGTCTTTATGAAGAAAAATGTTATCATCCTAGTCCTTATTTAAAATTTCTGATTGCATCTCATTTATTCCCAAGAAATAAAAACAGTAGCTAAACTTTTTTACAAGGCCAATATAGCCCCGTATGCTCTGGCATCATCCCCTCTTTATTCCCTCTTTATATTCTCTTTTTAAAATTTCCTATCATGTTCTTAAGATCAAAGCATAGTTATCACTTTATCTGGAAGATTTTCAATGAGGCAGTCCTCCCTCCCTACCATCCTGTACCACATTGCTTCTCTAATAGGTTACATATCCTTCTTCCCAGAACTCATTGCACTCTGTTGTAGTTACAAGTTTACCTGTCTGAATCGCCTCTTTATTTAGCTCTATGAGTAGGGTTATTAAAGTTTTTAACTAAAATAGTAACAATATGGTTTAGATTACTATAAAAAAAGGTCATGCTATGGAAAATTCATTGATAGTAATCTATATCATAATCAGTATTTTGCATCATGTTGCATTGCCCAATTCTGTATCACAGTATAATTTGCTAAATCTGGAGGGGAACATTTTTATAGTCTGATTTTTTCTCTTTATTTATAAATTGAAATATAAGTTTAAAATTTGCACTTGAAAAGCTTTTCTGTGAAAATAGATCCATTTCCATTTGTTTATTATCATATACCAAGTGCCTCTCTCATGTACTTATTAGTTGAGAGAGTGAAGGAATGATAGACTATAGGAGAGTAAGAAGAAGTAATTGTTGGTATTTATCTGGGGAAATTAGGGGGTTATCATATTATTGTCAAAATAAAGCATACAGCAAAAAGGCAGGTGAAGTATATGAAGGAAAGTTTGGGTATATAGTGCTTTCAGTGTCTTTATCTCGGTTATTGCTGATCTCCTTCTCAAAATAGCAATTCAGTGAAATACTCACTTTTGAAAGAAATTTTTTGCCAAAGAAAAATGGACATTTTTCACGTTTGAAGATCAAGATATCTATTTTTCCTGTAAGAACATCAATGCCCATTTTCCTCCTTTAATATACTGGATATTTACCACCTCTCCTTCTCCATACCTCTGTTCGATAAGGATTACTGTTGAGGCAACTGTGGATATTATCTAGATTAGCAGTAGGCAAACTCCAAGTCAAATTTTGTGGGTCCCAGGGTCCTTTCATTGCTACTCAACACTGACTTTGCAGTGGGAAAGTAGACATAAGCATTATGTAAGCAAATGCGTGCAGCTGGGTTCCAATGAAAGTCTGTGTACAAAAACTAGCTGAAGGTTATACTGGGCCATGTTTGCCAATGCCTACTATAGAGGAAATATTGAAAAGAGGTGGAAAGCCTATGAAAATAAGCCTAAATTAGAGCTCTACTCTATTATTTCCAGCCATTTTTTTTCTTCTATAAAGGACAGGTGAAGGTAAGCAGCAGAGACTGTGAGTTGGAAGGAGAGAAGGCAAGTGTGCCTGGAATTCTTATTCAGCACTGGTGATCTCACCAAACATGCCTTTGCAATTCCAACTTCCAAGGCAATGCCCCTGACTTTCTATCTGAAAAGCAGCAAATTCCCTGCAATAATGGTTTCAATATTTGTTTTACACGAGCAAGATATTTGAGATAAATTTGGGCCAATTCCAAAATTAACTCTAGGGACATTTGGGGGTATATCTGCAAGTGTTTACAAGGCTAAGTTTGCGAATTAATTTTAAACCAGCAATAGCTTGCTAACTGAATACTTCCTCATTGAGAGGGCGATAGATTTCTTCAAGAAAAAGCAAGCACACTAAGAATCGTCTGACCACTTACTTCAATAGAATATTAATAACTTCCAGTGTATGTGGCGAATGTGGATGTGGCCAAGTCAGAACCTTTTATTCTGCTGTATGCTTCCAGCTACGTGCTCTATGTGTATGTATATGCATCAATACTGTATCGTCAGCACTATTATCTACTTTGGAGAAAAATATCAATGATGATTATTAAACTAAATGTCTATTTTATGTTAAATTTCTGAAAAACACTATTCCATGATTTTTCTTGATGCAACACAAATGGAACTATTTTTCAGTTTTATACTTGACAATCTGGCAGGACAGTTTTTTAGCCTCTACCCACTCCCTACCCTACCCATTTGCGTTCCACAACAGAAACTGCACTGCTTTAAAAAAAAAAAAAAGTTATCTAAGTCTTCTTCAGGGGAACTTCACTGGAATCTTAAAGTTCTATAGACTCAAAACTGCACGAGTGAGAAAAAAAAGTAAAGTGGTGGCTTTTAAATTTTTCGGGTTTGTAGAAATCACCAGGTGAGCTTGTGCAGGTGCTTGTGACTTGCCTCTAGAAATTATGATTTTGTAAATCTCGAGAGGTGCCCAGGAATCTTTATCTTTTATTCATCACTGCAGGTATCCAAGGCAGTTGTTTCACAGACATCATTTTGAGGAACACTGCTCTTAAAGCTTACTTCAGTTGTGCCTCATGGGTCTATAGTAAATAGCTCATTGGGATAGAAATTGTATTTCACCTTTGGGTTGCCTCCAAAGGGTTCTCTGGTGTACGAAAAATTTTATGATTCGAGTTGTGGACTTCATTCAGCAAGGCCTCACTGGCTCACACATTCAACAATAATACCATGGAAGCAACAATAAAGAGGCAGATGCTTGGCTTCTGCTGTTCATGCGGTTGAAATGATCATATTCAGCAGCAAAATCCAGAGTGAGACTGGATGAAACTTAATCAGTCAAGTCAGTTTCCAGAAATATAATCCATTCCTGAGAATGAAGAACAATAGTGAATGAAGAACAATAGTATGCAAGTCATTAAAATCATTACATCAGTCAAGCAATTGAAGAAGAGGTTTTTATGTTTCTGCGTTTGTTTTATATATAGCCAGACCACTTAATCCTATAATTCTCTCCATTGACTGCCAAGATGACATGCTAAGAATGAACTGAAATGACATTTTTGAGTTTCACACTTGAAATCATTGAGCAAATTTGGTGATAATAGCTGGGTTATTAATAACAAATACTCTATAGACATATATTATTGTTTTGTGGTTGAAGAACTATTATTTTTTCCTGAAAAGTCCCTTTCATTCTGTGAATAATTGTTTAGTAAAGAGTTATTAATAGAAAGATAGAGCTTATTAGATAGTAGTCTCAGATCCTTCCCATCTTCCCTTCCTTCCTTCCTTTCCCCTTTTCCTCCCCCTTTCTCCTTCCCCCTTCTCCTTTCTTTTCCTTCTTCCTTTTTTTCTTTACAGAGAACTTATTTAAGGCATTGGCCACTAATGTTCGTTCTTTAATTTTGGTGCTAGTTTTGATTAACATCAATTTGAGCAACTATTTTAATTTTTTAATGGCTAATTATTCCATTTTTATCAAGAGCTTGATGACACTGGCTTTGCAGTTCTAAGTACATAGGAAGTTAAAATAACATCAAAAGCTTAGCTCATGTCAAATTACTAAAGGGTAAGCACAAACACTTTTATCTTCTACAAGAAATTATATTAATTTGAAATGATACATTTTGAAGTTGAATTTTATAGATTTAAACCACCACTTCTGAGGATGAATATAGCATGTACCAGAGAAGATGCCTCTTCAAGAGCTATACGTTTGTTTAATAATATTTGGCCTTCTGGTGAAAAACTGCTTTTCAAAATAAAGTGTTGATGGTTGTAAGGAGAATACACTATTTCAGGGCTCTGCAAAGTCTGTAACTTAGCATCTGATCTACCTTACATCTGGGTCTCTGTTTTTTGCACTATTACAGTATTGGTCATATATTTTTCTTTTTAACCCCTAATGATATTTAGAAAATATTTTATTGTGTGTTATGTTTAAGAGAATGCAGTAATTTCATTTTGTCAATGTGGACATAGCTTGAGTTAATTTAGATGCAAACCATAAAAGTATTTTTCAATTCCTCTTTTTTCATAAGAGTTCCAGCATTTCTTTCTGAGACTCAGGAGCCCAATGCACACCATCCTCAGGACATACTTTGTGAATCCCACATCACTTCTGCAAGTTTTTATGTGCAGCCTAACAATGACTTTAAAGTTATTTGAGTAATTTATTGCCAAAGAAGTATCAGGAGAAAGGCAATGTTTAGGTGAATAAAACTAAGCCTTATTGCAAGTTGCCAAAGTCATCTTGTTTATATTACATTGACTTAATGAAATTAACATTAATCTCCAGCATGAGGTGGAACAAAGAATTCTAGACTAGGAACCAGAGACCTGGCAGGATCAGTTAATGACCCTAGGAAAGTCATCTAATCTCTCTGAACTTCATATTTCTTATCTGTAACTTGAGAGAATAAAGTGGATTTTTGCAAGGACCATATGAAACTATTTACCTTAGAGTATATTATGATATAACATGCTACATAATGTATATATATACATATATATATATATATAGTTCTTGGCATTGAATTCATATATCTTAGATTAAGAATGGTATGGATTGAAATTGAGTGGTTTTTAATAAGTTACTTGCTTACTGGTTTACTTTTAGCAAGAAGTCTATAAAATTAAATTTTTATCATTAGATAATGACATTCTGTAGTTAGGAAAAATGAGAAGTCAAACATATATTTAATAAACTGAAAACTGTTGAACACTTAGTTTAATACGGAAATGCATAGCAGGTAAATATACTTCTAATTAACTATGTTTGTATTTATAGTTTTTTATTTTGCTGATATGAGCTTAATATGAAAATGTTAATGTCAGGGCTATTAAAGAAGATTATTAAAAACATGAAATATGAGTCTTATCAGCAGATTGTGTATGGCAGCTTCAGAATCCGTGAAATCTCAGTGTGCCTTTTTTATTTCCTTCCATTCCCAAACATTTGCAACCAAAAAGCAAGAGTATATTATCAGGGAATTCACTGTGTACAATCAGGATTTTGTGGGCTAAGTTTTGTGATTGTGAGTTTTATAATAGGGCTTCTGGAATTAGAAGAATAAAAATGAAAGAAGAAACAGCATTATGGGGCAAGAGCCAGAAGCTTTCTTTCCTCTTCATTCTATGATAAATGGTATACTGTATACCTAGGCCAGTTGCAATGATCAAGTGTATATCATGAAATGCAGGCTCTTATGAGGGCTGTGGGTTCAGTGTCATGATCTTGCAAGCAGGATTCATTGTGAAGACATTGAGCTGGGAGCTCTAAATCCAGATAATCCATGATTTTCAGGGAATTGTCAGTTTCTGTATTCCTTCTATGGATTCAATGTTTGCTTTGTTTTGATGTTTCATAGAACCTCTTTGCATATTATTATTTGAAATGAGGACAGTCATTAAATTCACCATGTGAGACTATAATGCCAAGGTGGTAGAATGACAGAAGACTTGAGATGAGAAACCGTAAATCCTGTCCACATGTCAATTCTCTACTTTATTCTCATTATTTAATTCTAGTGAATACATTTTATATTGTTATGAAATGATAAAAATAAAAATTAATTACTATTCAAAATTGGAGAAACTTTAATCATCCAATAAAGTTTCACAGTGTTTTATAATCTCTTATAATAAGGGATGATATGAAATTGTTTTTTTTAAACAGGTTCAATATTCACATGTACAGTTTATTCTGCCTGATATTCCATACATTTGGTTATGACTCTGTACAATGAAGGGCTACCTAACATCTGTTTCAAATCAGATTTTCCCTAATTTTTATGTATACCCTCTTGTTCCGTCATCTGCATTAAAATTCAAAAGCAGACATGATCTATTCCATACCGATTTCTTCTTCTGTATTGCAGATCTATAAAACCTGTCATTTACTGCCTTGTTTTGCAGATTTCTTCTGTAAGCGTTTGTCTTCTTGGCATTTCTCTCTCTCACCTTTGACCTGAAATCAGGGTCCTTCTTTTGGTATGTCAATGGCTAAAGCATCTTTCTGTGAAGAAGAGCTAATCAAATTGGCAATCCGAGAGAGGTCTGTGTATTCTCACTTCTCAAATTTGCAACACCTTCTCATCATTCTCTCAGTGCCTTTTCTTATTTCTGTGGTGTTTTAAATATTCCCTTACATGGTGAAGACATCTGGACATTCTGACTATGTGTCTGGTTGTATGTTGTGTACACTATGCCTTTAAAAAGAGAGAAATTCCAGTCCTTCTGCTCTTGTTCATTCTTACAAGATTGGTAAAGTTTTACTTTGAATGGAGTCATTCTTTCCCAGCAAGGTAAACGTTTTGGAAGGTTTGCTGGAAACATATGTGTGACATCTCTTCTATCTTGGAAAGCAGCCTACTCATGCAGTGCTGAGGGATTCATTTAATTAAAGAGGGACAGGAGCCTGCTTTGAATTGCTTAAGGGTGCAGCTCTGAATTCTCCAGTCTTTTCATTAACTCTGGTCTTTGTAACACATCATTTTCTATCATTTAGGGATAGAAAATAGAGTTTTACCCTTTCGGTGAATATCCTACTATTTGGATAAGTGTGTTTTGAGATAACAATAAACAACTTCATAATTTCTATACTCAGAGCTTCTAAGTAGATAATTTAATGCAATTGAATAATAATTTAGTTAGGACCTACTAATTTTGAACAGTGTACATATGTTATTCATATCTTAAACTTAAAAAGATAATGAATGACATTGTTCATCCCTCAGAGTTTATAATCTAATGAGAGAGATTTAATTGACCAATCAGAAAAAAATGAGTGATTGTTTTAGTGTTGATCTTTAGAATGACTTTTAGCAAAGTACAGGAAAACTATTCAGTTATCTTCACAGAACAATCTTTTATACTTCTTTTAACTTTGTTTTCAAGTTCTGTGGTTCATAACATGCTTTGTGGAGGAGGCTTACCAACTGTTTTGAAATATTGTTATTCTTCTCTCCATTTGTTCAAACATGTTAAAATTTTTTTGAATTTGTAAAGCCAGTGATTTATAATTCTTGGGCTTATTCTTGTTGCAAGTGGGTGGATAATTTAAAATATTTTGTTTTGGTTTTTCACATTGTCTTCAGCTACTGTAGTTAGCTAGTGACAATTTTCTGTTGTTCTTGATGGGTTATTGGCATAAATTGTAACTCACATAGCAGTTAATGATAGTGGTGTTAAATAATTTTAAATGCTCTATCGATTGACTAGAGCTTTAAGCTATGGTCTTTGTAGTTGGAAGATGCATTATATTAGGCTTTTATGTTACTGAAAATCATGCTATCACTTATAAATTTAGGCATCTTGGTCTCTGGGTCCACTCTCCTACATTTTTCTACTAAACTTTTTAAAGAAGTAGAATATGATTAGAATTTATATATAATTTTAATATGCAATTGTTCCTTACATATATTCTCTATACCTCTACATATAGTCCTGGTCATCTTATTAACCGATAGGAAATATCATGCATAGAGAAATCATTTAAGTGTAATTAATAAAATATGAGATCAGCAGGAATTGGAAAACTATAGCCTATGGGTTACATCTAGTTTACCACCAATCTTTTAAAAATAAAGTTTTATTGTAACATAGTGC
>NW_003852488.1:5098095-5103181 GCF_000181295.1 Otolemur garnettii | reverse complement strand
TTTCTCCTAAAGCTAATACTATTATAAGACAAAGTCAGTAGAGAATGATATGAAAGCAAGGTATGATAGAACACAAGTCAGTCAGTTAACAAGTTTCTGAATTTATTATAGACCCCAGTGGAATGCTGAATGGATAGTCAATATGACTTCTTAGCCTGTCAATATCCTTCACTGTCAGCGCCTTTGGATTCCTTATAATGGCCAACTCCTGCTAGAGCCATTATTATTATTCTATTACTTGCAGTACTAACTTCATTTGGAGAAAAATTAGCAGCTACAAAGAATTTCAGATTTATAAACATATTTGGTCTGCTTTAGTTCCTTTTCTAAATTTGTTGAATCTGTTTAATGAGCTGAAAACGAAATAAACTTTTCTGAGAACTGCAAAATTTTCAGGGACAAATCAATAGGATTATAATCCTGAACTATTTTAATTACATTTCTTTTCACATATATATGTGAAATAATTATGCACACAGGACATATAATTATTATTTTTTTATTTATAATAATATAAAGTACATTGGGTGAAAAGAAATAAAGTATCAGGGAGAGGATATGCTATTTTCTGCCTTATATAGGTATAACAAATTCTAAT
Source organism: Otolemur garnettii (assembly GCF_000181295.1). Lineage (NCBI taxonomy): Eukaryota > Metazoa > Chordata > Mammalia > Primates > Galagidae > Otolemur > Otolemur garnettii. The sequence continues at coordinate 5,102,583 of NW_003852488.1, read as the reverse complement.
CTATTTATGGATGTAGGGTAATCTGGTAGTTATGATGGGACAAAAATAAGAGAATTGATTGTTTTGGTTGTTTTGGCTCAATTCTCCAGGTAGTGCTAAGTATAAAGTTACATAAGGGGTATAAACTTTAGAGGATGTGGATAAACAGAGTTGAAAAAAATGTGTATTCCACCTATTCTACATGTGAAATTGTAACCATATCATAACAGAAAACATATGTAGTGCCATTAGCTTGACTTAAATTACTAAACATGCATATAGGTCCTTTCTTCCAATATTTCCAATACAGGCATAGAATTCTAAAGTTTATTCTAAGAGTGTATGTTAAATCAAGTTGATGATTAAATAGTATCAGAAAATATGGAACCATTATAAGATTGGGAGAAAACATTGTTATACAAAATTTTTACTTTAAGTTAATTAGTCAGGATATAAATTTCAGTGATAATTAAGTTTGAATAAAGTATTTTTTTCTAAATATATGAATCATGCTAATTTCACTGTCTGGATATGATTAGCCTATTAGGAAAACACTGTGATATCATTAAGAAAATTAACATATTCCAGGTGCATTATTCTACTGGTGCAATGCCATTGTAGAATGAGTTTGTTCATTTGAAACTGGGAAAAATATAATTTAATTCAGATGCACAAGACAAAACTTAGTTGCAAACTACTAGTGGCATTTTCCCCCGTGGGCACCAAAAATAAAACCTGAACTTTTAATAATGTGTTCTAGCAAATCAGTAATCTGTTTTGCAGAAGCAATGTTTTCAACTTCACATTTCATCAACATAGTGAATGAGGAATATAATACACTTTGGGGTGATGATTTGAATTTTTTTCATGGGAATAAAATCATATTTCAATCTGATGAAAGTTAGGCTAATGAGTGTCTGTACACACATAAACATTTTATCTGTTTTATTTATTAAGTTAATAAAAATTTTTGAGTTCTTGCTACATTTCATGCTCTGTCTTAGGTATGCATTGATGAGTAAAACATCTTCCAAATTAAAATACCTTTTGCATTCAGTTTGATCTGAAAAGCAACAATTTTTACTTGTGAATAAAAAAATATTTTTTAAAATAAATTTTATCCTTCCAATTAATTATTTAATTGTTAGGATATAAATTCATAATTCATAAGTTAGTTATTTGAAGTATTTTGAAGAGACTTGAATATTTAAATTTGAAGTATACCAAATTATTTTTTAAGAGAGAAAATGCTGGTGTTATTCACAGAAAATAAATAGCATGACATTAAGACCATGCATATATTACTTTAAGATAAAATTGTTCATGAGCTGTTCAAATAGTTTTAGCCTTTAAAAATTTTTCACTTTCATAACTGAATTAATATTTTTCATTCAAAAGAATTTTAAGATTCTTTTAACTTATTTCCTCAATTTCCAAAAAGGAAAGGGGAATTCACATTTATAGAAGGATTCTGTATTTCTAATTACATAGAACAAAATCATTTTTCTATAGCACAATTTTCCTAATCAAGTATTCATTCTTGAGATTACCAGGTTCAAATATACCTGAATTATCATTAGTAGTACATATACTGTTTTCCTAGATCAAGCCTATTTTTAATTGTAAGTTACTTTTATCTGTTTAATCTAATAGTGAATGACAGTTGGAAAGAAAGATAAAAGCTATCCAGCTGGAATTCAGATTATATTGGGAAAATCCCTTTTAAAAAATAAGTGCCATGTTGTAGGGTACAAATCTAACCTCAACAAATTCAAAGAATAGAAATTATTCCTTGTATCTTCTCAGACTGTCGTGGAATAAAAACTGAACTAAATGCCAATAGAAATCTTTATATTCACAAGAGGGATGGAAATAACCTATACACCAAACCCCATTAGATTTCTTGAACAAAATGATCAGGAAGCCACAAGCTATCAAAACCTGCGGGAAACAGCAAAGGCAGTCCCAAGAGGGAAATTTTTATCATTTGAATCCTCCCCAACATGTTCTATGAAGCAGATATCACCCAAATTCTAAAACCAGGAAAGGACACAACAATAAAAGAAAACTACAAACTATATCATTAATGAATATAAATGCAAAAATATTTAATAAGGGGTGGTACCCATAGCTCAGTGGTTACGGCACCGGCCATATACACTGAGGCTGGTGAGTTTGAACCCAGCCTGGGCCAGCTAAAGAACAATGACAACTGCAAAAAAATAGCTGAGCGTTGTGGCAGACACCTGTAGTCCCAGCTACTTGGGAGGCTGAGAGAAGAGAGTTGCGTAAGCCCAAGAGTTTGAGGTTGCTGTGAGCTGTGGTGCCACAGCACTCTATCAAGGACAATGTAGTGAGACTGTCTCAAAAAGAAAAAATCATTAAGATCCTAGCAAACAGAGTACAACAATACATTAAAAAAAAAATCAGACATCATGATCAAATATGTTTTATTCCAGTGATGCAAGATTGTTTCAACATACCTAAATCCATAAATATAATCCACCACATAAATAAAATAAAAACCCAAGACCATGTGATTCTCTCAATTGATACAGAAAAGACTTTTGACAAAATCCAGCATCTTTTCCTGGCAAGAAAACTTTAGAAAATTGGCACAGGATAGAGGGATCCCAGCTGGACAGCCCCAGTAAAGAGTTGTAATCAGATTGTCCTATGCAGTACAAACACTGCTCAATAGACAGATCAAAGGGTCTTCAGTGGAGGATAGAATTCCACAGGCAGTTCTATTCTGCGAACCTGAGGAGATAGTGGCCAGACCCCTTTGTTGAGCTGCCAATTGTCAAGGTCCCCACTATCATAAGCACCCCAGGCCATAGGGCACAGTCAGAACCAGGGGTCTATGCCCCTGCCTGTGGGGCATAGTCCAAACTGGGAATCAGCATCTCTGCTCTCCAGGCACATTCAGAACTGGGGGTCTGCACCCCACCCACTAGGCACATTCACGACCGGGGGTCTGTACCCCCTTCTGCCAGTCACTGTCATGGTGCATCTCTCATTCCCCTGCACATCTCTTTCTTCCCTCTGCTTCCCCATGAGTCATAGTTTCTGTGTTGCTGAGCAGTGGCCCAGACTATGCCCAGGTTTCTGAAGGAATGGCCAAACACTCTGGGCTCCATATGGGGCAGAACTTCAGACCACCATGTGAGGGGGGAAGGGTGGACTGGGAGCCCAGAATTGCGGGGAAAATATTTTTTCAAATTTATGCTGGACAGGGTGGTGTCTAGGTTCACAAGTTGGACCTCCCTGGAGAATGAGACCTGGTGTTTAGTGGCTTTCTCCTGTGGGGTAAAATGAGAGATTTTTTGTCCCCTGCTCACTAGCAGAGAGCCTATGATGAGCCTCACACTTGAGGGAGGGGTCTCCTGTCCTCTTGGTGATGGGCTTTGTACCTGCGATTTGTTTTCTTTAATGTTTTCCTTGGAGTCAGCTGCCTAACTTCTTTCTTAGCTCAGCTCCCACCTTTGGCTTCATAGAGTCCCATTCTGTCTGTTTTTTCTCCCTCTGGACTGGCGCCTCTGACAAAAGTTGCTTCTGGTCAGCCATCTTCCTTCTACCAGGCTTTACATGATATTCTTATGACTCCAAATTTTTAGTTATTTCATAAATTTAGCTTTTTTCACATTAGTTTTAGTTTGCTTCCTTCAACATCTCAAAATTCTATAATTTTTAACAATATCAGTAGGAGCCTTTGGCTACAAGTAGATTCTTATATTTTAATTGTAGAGAAGTGACTTTCTTTATTCTTAAAATTTTTCTCTGTACTGATCTGTAAGAAATTATGAAGGTGATGAATTATCCATTATAAGGTAAGAGATGTCTTTCTGGGCTTGCTCTCTCAAATGGGTCTATAATGTGTCCTACTTATTTGAAGAATGTTGATTCAACTGAATTGACACATTCTTGCTCTTTTTTTTTGTACATTCACAGATGTTTTTGAAAAAGAGAAACTTTCTTTCAAAACTATACAGAAGATACAAATGTAAATAGAAAATATTTTAATATAACTGAATGTAAAGGTACAGAATATATGTAGATAGAAAACTAAACTTTATTTTCTTGCCAAGAGACACAAACTTTTCTATTTTGCCCTATTTTCTTATACTAGGTATGTTACATTCTGTCTAGAACATACTATTTAGAATTGTTCTTGGGCCCAAATTTCACACTTGTTTTCTGGAAAGGCTATTACTTTAACTAAAACGCCAATGTCTCATAACCTGTTGTTTACTTTCTTAATAGAAGAAACTCTCCAGTTTTTCTTTCCAAAAAATATTGACAGGAAAGATAGAAAATTTATTTCTAAGACCAAGACAATGTATTTGATTCTATTAAAATTCTTTTTTTAATTAAATGATAACTATGTACATTAATGTAATTCTGGGGTACAGTGTGGTGTTTTCACATACAATTTGAAATATTTTCATCAAACTGGTTAACATAGCCTTCATGTCATTTTCTTAGTTATTGTGTTAAGACGTTTATATT
>NW_003852488.1:5087432-5093690 GCF_000181295.1 Otolemur garnettii | reverse complement strand
TTTTTTTTTTTTTTTACCAAAATAATTTGAGTGTTCCACAAAACTTCAAGTGTAGGTTCAAGTGTGCAAAGATAAAAAAAGATTGAAAAATACCATTCTAGAAGCTGGAATAACCAAGAAAAAGAGATGCTTCTCAGACCCTCAGAAAGAATGTCACCTGGCAGAAAACTTGATTTAGACCCCTAAAACCTATTTCAGACCTCTGACTTCCAGAGGTTTAAGATACTAAAACTGTATTGTTTTAGGCCATCAAGTTTAAGGCATTTTGTTATAGCAGCAATAGAAAACCTATACATATTAGAAATATGGGTATACAACATTTTAAGTTGTAAGTGAAAGTGAGTGATTTTCTTGACCTTAAAATAAAGAATCATATTAAAAGAAAGTTAAGAATGAAATGGACATGAATACATGCTTTCTTTTCTTTAGGATTCACGTATTTATTTCTTTTCTCTCCCAGAAGATCCTTCAGATCCTACACATGGCAGATTTCTAAACCCAGATAGCTACAGGCACACATTTTTCAGTGTAATCTCATTAAAATTTCCTTTAGAATTAGTGTGGCCTGATTTGTTAAATAAACAAAATTTCAACTCATTTCTTGAGATCATGGTTGTACCTAAGGAACTTGTTATTATGATCTTTTTAATCCATGAAATGGCAGCAATGCTGCATATACTCTAGATAAGATTAAAATTCTGTCTTGGAAGACTTAATATGGTGGAAGGATTCCTTTGCATTATTTTCTACAACTAGAAAGAGCTAGTCTAAAAGAAGTTCCTGACTCTTTGATCTTGTTCATTGACAAATTGATTTTTAAAACTTACATTGTTTTATTTTTCTTTGTTTTTTTTCATAAACTTAAATTTGCCTTATTTGGGATTATTTTGGCTCACTGCTATTTTCATGACAGCTAACCCACTATGGTAGTGATCTCCAAATTCACTGTGGCAATGATAGCTTCCATCCTTCCTTTCCTGGGTCCCTTTCAGCAATAATGCTGAAAGCAGTTTTATTAAGACTAGAAAGATTTTATTTCTTGGAAAGATTCCTGGGAACACTGTCACATGAATTTTACCAAAATCTGTATCTGATAATAAGAACCTCATTCGGATTCAGGCAAGAGAGTGAGTAAGCTGGCACAGCTGGAAAACAGGCCAACATCACACAACCATATGTTCTCTAGTTATTAACCCTTCATGGTGGTTGATTAGTTTTCTTTCAGGAATCACACTAAATGGTGTTAGTAGACCAAAGGTTAACTACCTGGTAGTGATTTGCAGTTGTGACTTTGTGTACTTAAGGTTATATGGCAAGCTTTTAAAATTGACCCTAAATTTTAGTCAAACAAGACACCTGCCTTTCTTTTATATCTGAAAAAAGAGACAGAAATCTTGAAAAGTAGACAGATTCATTACTCATATGTTCATGAATAGATTTACAACTCACAGTTTAATTACCAGTGAGAATTGGTTCATATTATGATTTATGTGTAAAAAATGATCAAAGTTTTGTTAATGGCTAGGAAATTCTATTTGAGATGTCAATAATTTACATAATTTAAATGATTTTAAAAGTTATATTTTATTAGCAATTATATTTAAAGTTATATTTTAAATTAATATAAATTGCTTTTAAAGTTATATTTTAAAAACAATTTTATTTAATGCCAGTGTTGTACAATAAAGTATTTGGTTGACCTTTGTCCCTGGTTTCTGTAATTTCAGCAATGACAGGAATGTCTTTGTTGTTAATAGTAGATTCTTTAGACAACACCTGCATTTGGTGACCTAATGAGGTGATTCATGGTGGGGCCTAAATAATACCAGCATAGGGCCTGTCCATACTGGAAAGACCAACCATGTGAGTAGAAGATTTTGACATTGAATCATGTACCATAGATCTGATCCCCTGACCTTTAAGAAGGGAAAGGAAGGAGAAATTGAGCTCAATTACGTGGCAAATGATTGAATCAGTTGTCTACATAATGACACTCCTGTAAAATTTTGAACACCTGAAGCTTAGGTCAGCTTTCTGGTTGATGATATACATTGGTGTTCCACGAGGATGATGTGTGTCCTAAACACAATGAAAGTTTTGTATTTGGGATTCTCCCAGATCTCACCCTGTGCACCAATTCCTTTAGCTGGTTCTGATTCATATCCTTTATAATAAAACTGTAATAATTAGTATAGTGCTTCCCTGAGTTCTTTGAGTCATTTCAGAAGATTATTGAACCCGAGAGGATATTTGGTACCCCAAGATCTGACTAGTTGGTCAGAAGTGCAAGTAGCCTTTAACTATGGAGCTTGAAGCCTGCATCTGAAGTGAGGGGAAATTTGTGGAGAACCTGTGAAAATTGACTTTTAAGCCATGTATTTACTACCATAGATGCATTGTAGCTGATTAGTACTTTCATAATAGAAATAATTCTTTATATATGTATTTATATATATACCTGCATCTTATGTTAAGTTTGCTATTTTCTTTTTCTTTTTTTTTGCAGTTTTTGGCCAAGGCTGGGTTTGAACCCACCACCTCCGGCATATGGGGCTGGTGCCCTACTCATTTAAGCCACAGGTGCTGCCCCAAAGTTTGGTATTTTCATTTAAATTTTTGATACAAATATTTTTATCCTGCTACATAATATAGCAAAGTAACATAGTCTAAGATCATTTTTATGTTAATGAATTTTAAATATCAACAATTTTTCAGTAACAAAGAACATAGAAAGGAATTATCTTAGTCTCTTGATTAAAATTGTTTGTTCTTTTATTCTTACTCACATGGCTGCTTCCATTCACTATGAAATTCGACTAACAATACTGGAATAGTGGCTTGATAATTCTAATAAGACACTGATTTACATATAGACAATGAAGTTTGCAAACTCATCCTAGAAAAAGTTCTATATACCTCATTAGTGAATGTCAGTATGGTCACCTTTGAGGTACTTCCCTTGGGAAGCTATGCATAATGCCAGCTTCTAGAACACCCTTCAAAGCAGTTTTGGAACTTTTTTTCTGGAATGGCCCTTAGAGCTATTGTCATATGAGGTCTGACAATAAAGTTCACAAACTCACCCTAGAAGAAGTGCTACATATTTTATTGCTGAATATCACTACAGTCACCAGATGGGCATGTTGAATATTTCAAAGGTGACCTGTATTTCCTAAGGGGCTGCTTGTTCTGCACCACTGCTGAAGTACTTCAGGGAATGGTTAGGAAGGCTTTCTAAAGCTTAGGTAGGAGTCAGAGGTTGGTTTCCCAATTTCTGAGGTATCCATTGGGAATAGGGTAAAAGCAGGTTCTCCAGATGGTAAGGCTGCTCTTGAAGAAGGAGCCACAATTCCCCAAAAACCTGGGTCCTTGAATGTGCTGCATTTGCTTGCTATGGCACCATGGACTGGGATATTCCCTGCCAGAGGACCTACCCAAAATCCAACAGCATGGATTTACTGTGTGGAGGTGGGGAAGGCGGGGAAATGTATGCTTTCTCAGATTGCTGCAGTTCAGACCCCAACAGTATTTTCCCATCAGTTCTTCCCACATGGGCTCCCTTGCCTCCTGAGTCCAGCTACCAAACCTCCCCATTGTGGCCCCCAACAACCAGCTTAAGTCCTGGGGACATAGGATCCAGCTTGTATGTCTGACCTGCTGGTGTACATCTCTGAGAAATGTCCGTGGGCAGGGAGCTCCCAGATCAGTTACCCCTGGTCACTGCAGGTCCTCACAGGGAAAGGCCTGAGCCCTTACTCTTGGTGGAAACCTCAGACTGGAGGACATGCTACCTAGGAAGAAGCAGTCACTCACCAAATTCTTGGCTCAAACTGTTGTCCTGGTTGTAGTTGGTCAGGGAGGGGTGGGGAAGAATAAGAGTCAGAATGGAAGAAAGCTGGCTTTCTGGCCTCTTTGGTCACTCTCCTTGGAGGGGAATCCTGGACAGAATGTTTAAGCTTTAAGCTCATACAGATTTTCTCCATAATTACATGCTTGCTGCAGCATTTGGAATCAAGGGAATGGAATTGCTTCCAAGTAACTTGGTAGCCCACTGATCACTGAAGGAGTATGGGAGGGAGAAAGTGATTCCTCCTACCCCTTCTCTTGGCTCCAATCCTCTCTGAAACTGTTCCTTCCCTCTAGAATGGTCCAAAAAATGATATCTCTATTCAGCTATTTTGCCTTTCCTCTATCCTCAGAGTACCTATTGTCTGTCAAGTACTGGCAAATATTGGAAAGTGAACCAACAGAGATGTGGAGAGACCCAGCCTTTCCCAAGACACTCAGTCATTGAGAATACCCTGGGCTTGGCTTCTTATGTGCTCTTTGTTTCCATGGAAAGAGGTATGAAGAGATATTAGGGGAAGCTGAAAGGAGCAAAATTGATTCAGTCAACTGACAAGAAGAGTGTATACTTAGTACTATTGTAGTAGAATGTTCTATATATGTCTGTAAGCCCCTTTGTTCTTGAGTGGTGTTTAAATCCATTGTTATTTTTTTACTACTTTTCTTCTCAGACAATGTGTCTAGTTCTGTCAGTGAGATGAAGTCCCTGTCTATTATGTTGTAGGATATCATATTTTCCATACTGGTTAGGGTTTGTTTTATATTTAAGTTGGGTGCATATACATTTAGGATTAGAATGTCTTCATGTTATATTGTTCCCTTGTTTAGTTTATAGTGTCCATTTCTGCCTTTTTAAACATTTATTGCCATAAAGCCCAGTGTACCCACAAATAGTATATCGATTCCTATGTTTTCTGATTTCCATTTGCATGAAATTTTGTTTTCCAACCCTTTGCCTTGAGTCTTGTTTTGTTCTTGGAGATTAGATGTGTTTCTTGAAGGCAAAATATATTTGGCTTATACCTTTGTATTTAGTCAGCTAATTTGTTCCTCTTCAGTGGGAAATTCAAAACATTCACCTTTATTAAGAGAATTGATAACTGCGGTAGCATTCTCTTCACCTGGTTTTATGGAGGTCTATTGCCTAGTTTTTATCACTTTGGTCATTGTGGAAACTTGGATTTGTCCTTTACTTTTTGGATGTCTTTACTTTGCTGATGGCCCATGTGACAATTTGTGTATGCTATGGGTCTGAGTATTTCCTATAGAGCTGATCTTGTAGTAGTGAATTTCTTCAGTGTTTATTGTCAGTAAAAAGTTTGATATCTTTACCAAATATGAAAGTTAGTATAGCTGGATACAGAATCCTAGGCTGTAAATTGCTTTGTTCAAGAAGATTAAAAAGCAGGTGACCATTCTCTTCTGCTATGTAAAGTTTCTTCCAAAAAGTTCCCTTTCTCCATAATGATTGTGCCCTTGAAGGTTACATCTGACTTTTTGTATAATGTTTTCCTTCCTTTTGACTGTGTCAAAGTTAGTTGCATTGTGTGTAAGAGATCATTTATTTGAATAGAATCTGGATTTCTGTAACTATCTAGTATGTGTATTTCTAGGTTTCTGGCTATGCTTGGGAAATTCTTCACAATGATGTCTTGAAGTAGTACTTCCACACTTTTAGGATTATCTTCCTCTCCTTCATGGATACCTATGATTTGTATGTTTGCACACAATGTGTAGGCCCATATCTCTCTATGAGATTGTTCCACTTTTGCTCTCTTCTTTTCTGCCACTTCAAATGCTGGGATTAGTTCAAAAGTTTTGTCTTTGAGTTCTGAGATTATTTCTTGGTCATGTTCTACTCTATTGTTGAGACTATCTACTGTGTTTTCATACTCCTTGGATACCTCTTTCAATTCCTTAAGCCCCACTATATCCTTCCTAATTGTGTCTTGATCCTTGATGACATTGTCTTTAATTTCTTGTTTTCTTGACAGAGTTTTTAGACTTCTTTTCCATGTTCTCATCAATAACATTCATCTTCTTTGCAATCCATATTCTGAATTATTTTTCTTTCATTTTCAACAAATTCTTTATAGATAGCATTTTCAGCAGTAGCTCTATTGTAATCCTTTGGCAGATTTGATCCACTCCGAATTTCATGTTGCCAGGGTTCTTTTGCTGGTTCCTTTCCATATGTGTGTTTTTTTTTTAACTATCTATCTATCTAAAAAAATAAATAAATGTATCTTCATATCAATTTCTCTCTCTCTCTCTACATATATATATATATATACCCCATATATATTTATCTCTCTCTCTCTATATATATATCCCCTATATATATGTATCTTTCTCAGAGAGAGAGAGAGAAATATATATGGGATATATACATATATATATATAGAGAGAGAG
>NW_003852488.1:5070089-5086516 GCF_000181295.1 Otolemur garnettii | reverse complement strand
CTGGCTGGAGCTGAAATTACTTTCCATTTTTCTGGGCAAGAGGGAAGTTCAGAGGGAGAAATGCCTAGGTGTAGGAAAGCTGTCTGTGGTTTTTTTGTGGTATTCTTTCACAGGGTGACAGTTCCTATGGTTTGCTGTTTATGGAGAACCCCTGACTTGGGGAAGGGGTCCCCCTTATCTACATATTTGGCTCTGGGCTCCTCCAAATTTTGTTCACTCTGTGATGGTCCTCTACTCTCTGTCTTCCTCTTTCTCATCCTTATCTTTGTAGTTCCTCTAAGTGGGATTTCTGGACACCTTTGTTTCTTTTCCCTGAAATTTATCACCCAGTTTCAGTTGCTCTGCATTCATTTCAGTCCAATCTTCCTCCTTCTAGCTGGGATAGTCTGATGAGAGCTACCTCTAGTTGTCCATCTTATCCCATCCTCTTAAAAAGATAAATTTTGACATTACAACTTTAAAGTGTTTTTTTGGCTCATATAAAAGCATAATTTTTATGCAAACAAAGTTAAGTTGTTATCAGCTTAAAATGGCTCATTATAGCTATGTTTTATAAACTTTATGGTAACCAAAAAGCAAAAACCTATACTAGATACAAAAAATATATACTGAGGAATCATAGCAATATAGAAAGCATGCCACTAGAGAAAATAAGATAATCACAAAACATGACATCAAGAAAGGGAGAAATGAACAAAGGATCTACAAAATAGTCACAAAGAAATTAAAACAATGACAGTAAAATAATGATAGATAAGTAATTGTCTATCAACAACTACCTTGAATGTGAATGAAGTAAATTCTGTAAGCAAAAGACATAGAATAGCTGAATGTATTAAAAAAAAAAAAGGCCCAAAATATGCTGCCAACAAGAGACACACTTCACTCCCAAGTATACAAAGACTAAAACGAAAAGAATGGGAAACGAGATTTCATGCCAAATGGAACAAAATATAATAGTAGTAGCTATACTTATATTACATTAAACAGATTTTAAGTCAAGAACTGTACAACAAAACCAAGAATATGATTTTATTATGATTTTGGACTCAACTCACAGTTGTAAATATGTAAGCATCTTCCATCATAGCTCCTAAATATATAAGGCAACTCATAATAGATCAGAAGAAAAAGATAGACCATGATACAATAATAGTAGGGTACTTACATACCTTACTTTCAGCAATGGATAGATGAACCAGACAGAAAATGAATAAGGAAACATCTGACTTAAACTATACTTTAGATCAAATATACTTATCAGACATATATGGAACATCCTATCAGTAGCAGCATATTCTGCTGAAGTACACACAAATATTCTCCCTGGTAGATAAAACACTGGGCTACAAAACAAGACTTAATAAATTTAAGAAGACTGAAATTATATCAAGTATCTTCTTTTATTACAATTGTTTGGGAAATTTTGAAATAAAAAATAGTAAAGTTCACTTTCTAATATTGAAATTGGTTTATGATAATGAAAATGAGAGAATTTTCCAAATTCAACAAATTGTCATATGGAAATTAATCAAAATTTGAAGCAGTTGTTATCTCTAAGTAACTTGTCAGGGAGGAAAGTGAAATGTGATTGGAAGAATCACATTAAGAGGGGATATTTTAGGTGAGGTTAATGTACTATTTCTTGACCTAAATGGTAGTTACAAAAGGTGATCAAGCTTTAGTTACTCGTTATATTATACATTTATATATTGTTTACTTTTGTCTTAATGTATAACAGTTCTTAATCTAAATAAGTAAGAACTTTAATTTTATTAAGGGACATAAAACAATAACCAGACAAATTGAAAGATGCTAATAGTATGGCGCAGGAAGAATTAATATCATAAACATAGCAATTCTTTTAAATTAATTTATATATTTAGTTAAATTCTAGGAAGAATGTCAATAATTTCAAAAATGGAGTAGAACTGTTTTGAAATTTATATGAAAGAATAAATGTCCTGGACTATTCTAGAAAGAAATGAGAAAGAAGAAAAGAGACTTCCCTGGCCCAGTATTTAAACTTACTACCAAACCATCATAATAAAAATAGCATGACACTGTACAAGATTAGTTTAACATGAAAGGAATGCAGACATAAAATCAAGATACAAGGAGCATTAAAATAATGACAAAATTATATTGCAATTTAGAAAAAGAATAGTTTACCTAATAAAAAGTGCTGATATATTTTGTTATCCATCTTGCAAAGAATTTAACACAGGTGAGATTTTGAAGGATTAAAGGTAAAATATAATAGAATAATAAATTGTATAACTATTATTTCAATTAGAAGAAATATTTCTTTTTTTTTGCAGTTTTTGGCTGGGGCTGGGTTTGAACCTGCCACCTCTGGTATATGGGGCCGGCACCCTACTCCTTTGAGCCACAGGTGCCACCCAGAAGAAATATTTTTAAACAAAGTTGAAACTTGGTAGCATAAAAGATAAATATATATTGAGAAGAAAGAGTAAAAAGTATCTGAATGGGAAGACTATAAGTAATATCAAAAGACAAACTATTATTTTGGACAAATTACATTATTTATGACAGTTTGATGGTTAAGATTTCTTATATGTAAAGGACTGTTTCAAATTAAAAAGATAAAAATCATAATTTAGCAAAGGGGTATGCAATATGCAATTTAGAAAAAGGAAATACAAAGTTTAAAAAATATACAAAAATGTAATTGTCCTCACTAATCAGAAAAATTGAATTAAAACAATAGTGTGGTACTGTTTATCATTTATCTGGTTGGCAAAACTTAAAAGAATCTTGTCAGGTAGAATGTGGGAAAATGGGCTTCCTTAATTTTGGGTTGCAAATACGAATTGCTCAAAACTATTTTGAAAAGAAAACTTTTAAAGACTATTTAAATTACAAGGACACAGGATCCAGCAATCTGACTTTGAGAATCTTTCTTCTAAATAAAAAATAAAGGAAATTATGAGGATATTTTGTGATAAGAGTGTATTTGTATTTGTGATAAGTGTATTTTTGTGTATTTCACTCTAATTTGAAATACACAAAAAATGGAAGTAATTTGAATGTTCTTTAATAGAGAAATATTCTGGAGTTATCATAAAACAAACAAACAAAAACTAGTAAATTAGATCTGTATCTGTTAACTGGGTGGAGGATATCTTTCTTGTATTGTTTTACATTACTTGTGAAATGTAAGTTGCAGAGATAGGTGGTAATTATGCTTATAAATGTTTGATCATTATGGTATGAAATGCACTGGTCACCTGAGCTGGTGATAACTGAAGTTGAAGTGGTAGGAAACAAAATTTTATAAATGCTAGAAATATAGATTTTTTTCAGGATTTGAGAAATAGTTAAAATGCAGTGTTAGGGCCATGTTGACATGCAACTGACCCTTTTTAAAAATGTAATTTTTTCAGAGGAGTTTGAGGTCACAGCAAAGTGGAGAGGATGGTACAGAGATTTCTTATACATTTGCCTTCAGAATAGCCTCCCCCATTATCAAAGTCTTTTACCAGAGTGCTACATTTGTTGCAACTGATGAAACTACATTGACACATTATTACCAACCAAAGTCCAAAATTTGCATTAGAGTTCACACTTGTACATTACAAAGGTCTAGAAAAATGTATGATGATCTATATCTGTCAGCACAGTATCATATAGAGTATTTTCACTTCCCTAAAAATCATTTATGTTCTATCCTTTCCAAAATCCTTTCTCTGCTCCCCCAAACCATGTATTTTTACTGTCTCCATAGTTTTACCATTTTAAGAATATCGTAAGTTGGAATCATTCAGTATTCAACATTTTCAGATTAACTTCTTTCACTTAGCATTTTGGATTTAAGTTTGCTCCATGTCTTCCTATAGCATGATAGCTCATTTACTTTTGGTGTTGATTAATATTCCTTTGTCTGAATGTACAAAGTTTTATTTATTCATTCATATATTGAAGAACATATTGGTTACTTTCAAATTTTGGCAATTATGAGTAAAATCCATTCAGATTGGCTTCCTTAATTTAGTACTATGCATTTAAATTTCCTTTATGTCTTTTTATGGATTGATAGCTCTGTTCTTTTTTTTTTTTTTAAGTTTTTGTCTGGCATCAGGTTTGAACCCACCTCCTATGGTATATGGGGCCAGTGCCCTACTCCTTTGAGCCACAGGCGCCACCCTTCATAGCTCATTTTTTTAAAGCACTGAATAGTATCCCATTGTCTATATGTATCACAATTTATTTATTCTTTCAACTATAGAGCATAACTTGGTTACTTAAGAGTTCTGGCAATTATGAATAAAGCTGCAGTAAACATCTCTGTGCTGGTTTATAGCTCATAAGTTTTCAGCACCTATGGGTAAATACCATGGATATGATTCCTGGATAGTATGATAACAATATGTTTAATTTTCTGAAAAAATTGCCAAACTGTCTTCCAAGAGGTGAATGATCATCTTGCCAGCCTTTGGTGTTGTCAGTATTCTGGATTTTGGCCATTTTCAAAGATGCGGTAGTAGTGTAGTAGTATCCCATCGTTGTTTTAACTTGGCAACTGACTTTTCATATTAAATTTTTTTTAAGGAAAGTGTTTCTCAATCTATCTCTAAGTGTGGTCCATGGACCATTTGCATCAGAATCACTTGGGACAAGGAGTTGAAAAGAGGTGAGGAAGGTTGGTAATTAAAAAAAATATATACATATACATCATGTATATGTATGTATATATTTATTTAAAAAGAAGATTCTCATAGCCTCTGTTTTTGAAGCACTTCAAATAATTTTGTATGTCTTTCAGTGTGCTTCAAATATCTTAATTATTGGCATAAAATGTAATTTAAGAATGAAGTATTTTATTTACTGTATATTCTTGCCATAAACATATGGATTAATTGATTAAAAATGAAATATTTTATTTCTTTAATATATGACTTATAAAAAGTAGATATAGCTGTGTTTTGGGTTCTGAGGAAGTAATGAATAAGGAAGGCAGAGAATGTAATCATTTAAAATGTATTTTCAGTGAGAAACATGAAAGATGTAAAGATAGGACTTTAATTATTTATTTAAATAGGTCTATTGAGTAGCTATTATGAACAAAGCAAAATGCAGAAGGAAAAAGTGTTTAAAGCAATATGTTGTAGATTTTTATATTCATGTCCCGATAAAGAAATAGCAAACAGAAAGTGGTAACCGTTACAGTAGTGACAAAAACAAAATTATTCTTATATATACAGAGAGAAAAAGAATTTTACATCAGGAGAATCATGGATAGAGAACTATGAATTGGGCTTTGAAGTACAAGAAGTGTTCAAACATACAGACATTAAGGAGAGAAATATCAATAATTCTCGTTACCTGGTGATAGCTTCTTTTTTCTGACTTTTCCTTTTTGCTTTTTTGTCCATTTTGTTTCATTATAGCCTCATGTAGGTACATTTTTTGTCCTAATATTTTGTCCTTGACCCTGGTTCTTCAAATTTCCTAATTACTTAGAATTTATCGGGTGATAGGATTATCTTTTGCACTAAGGAAGTTGTGCTGGATAGGTCACCAAATGACTAAGCCAAGTTTAGAAGCATGGAATTTTTTTTTTTCTTTTGCAGTTTTGGCTGGGGATGGGTTTGAACCTGCCACCTCTGACATATGGGGCTAGTGCCCTACTCCTTGAGCCACAGGTACTGCTCAGGGAACATGGAACTTTTAGTATTAGCCCCCATCCTCTCAGAAGGGAAAGAGACTGAAGATTGAGCTAATAATCAGTCATGCCAATGTGATGAAGCCCCATTAAAATCCGTACACTACAGGATTTGGAGAACTTCTGGGTTGATGAACAAGAGCACATTCATATACTAGGTAGGTGGTTAACCCCAACTCCAAGGGGACAGAAGCTCCTGTGTTTGGGACTCTTCGAAACCTTACAATTTATAACTCTTCATCTGGCTCTTAACTGGTATCCTTTAAAATATCCTTTGTAATAAATCAGCAATAATAAATAAAATTCTTTCATGAGTTCTGTGAGCCACTCTAGGAAATTATCTAACCTAGAAAGGGAGTCTTTGGAACCTGAGATCTGTAGTCATGTCAGACAGAAATTGTGGGTTTCCTGGGCACTGACTATTTGTGGTTGGCTCTTGTAGTAGGGGACAGTGCTTGTGGGACTAAACTCTGAACCTGTGAATTCTGCTGTTATCTCCAGCTTCATATTGTTGAAATTGATTTAAATTATGGGACACTCAGCTGGTGTTGGAGAATTGTTTATGTGAGATGAACCTACATATCCAGTCCTAGAAGGGTTGAGAGTAAGGAGGGGAAAAGACTTTTTTTCCCTACTATTAGATGCTCTTGGATTTTAGTGAGCAGGGGATATGTCCAGAAAAGCTGTCTATTGTTCCATGTGTTTGTGAATATGTATTCAAGTAAGTGAAATATCTATGATAATTCAAACCTAGATCTGAGCTCCATTTTACAAATAGGACATAAAATATTGTTTATTACTGATTTAACATATGCTTAATGTTATCAGAATGCTGGCATTTTTTGATTCAAAGGAGAAGTGTGTTCTCTCTGTTCAGAATTTTCTAAACTTTGTATGCCTTATTGGAAGTCACATCACCATTTATGATATTATATTCCTTAACATAATACACCTGCATATGCATTTGTTTACAATTATTTATTATTACTTCAGCATGTCAAATATAGAAGAAAAATATTGCTAATATTTCAATTGAATATTAAAATAGGATTTTATAATCTTTGCCACAAGTACATAGTTTCCAATGTGCTTATTCTGCTGATAAAGTTTTTTTCCTCATAAAGTGAAACAGTCAAGAGTAAGTGAACATTTTAGAAGAAAAGATATTGATAAAATTGGAAGATATGTAAGATATTTTATTCATGAGAGGTTTAAAGGAGAGTCTTTGAGATACATGAAAAATCTTCTAATCAGAAAGATGAATATTATGCCTCTTGTAGAATAGTTCAAAGCATTGAAAAATACTGCAATTGACAGAATATTGGGTAATATTAACTTTTCCATTAAATGACAAAAATCCAAATATAATAATTTTGCCTGTTTCATTTATATGTGGTGTTTAAGTAATATTGACAAGATGGAGAATAATTTTCAATTTCAAGTGTGTGATAAACTACGGTCAAGTAAATTTTCATCATCAAAATAAAGATTTATTTTTGGCATATAAAAGGTTCAGAGGGAAAACCAACAAAATGTTACTTTTCAAATTGCTGACAATGACTACAAAGGATTGTTTATATTTAAAATATTTAGAAATTATGTCACAAAAACATTCTTTGTTTTGCAGTCATTGCTTATGTGAGTGAAACATAGAACAAGCTATCGTTGGTCTTCATATAAATTTTTAGTCCATTTTAAAAAGTAGTACTGAATGTTTTAGGAATTCAGTACCTTATACTTTGACAATACTTAATCTAAGGAATCTAAGTGAAAGACTCAGACAATTAATAAATGCTATTTTTAATTACATTTTTAAAACATTTAGTTAACCCCTTATTTATAGATTATATTGTATATTGCACAAAGCCAATCTCATTCTGAACAGAGTAGATGGCTCTCCAAAGTAAATTGTTCAAGTATTTTAAATTTGATACTATTTTCTATTTTATTCAATTGATAAAAATGTGAACATTATACATCAATTGATATTATTAGTGAAATTGTGAAAACAATGTGAGACCTTTTGAATATGTTTGGAAAGCTGAAAGAAGTGAGATTTATTTCACCAAATAAAAAAAAATTATGGCTTATAAACTTATATCAAGCAAGCAAACAAACTTGCTTACCGAGAATTTTCCACTTCCTTGGGTGGCACCTGTGGCTCAAAGGAGTAGGGCACCAGCCCCATATACCAGAGGTGGCGAGTTCAAACCCAAGCCCTGGCCCAAAACTGCAACAACAACAAAAAAATTTCCACTTCCATATTTGTAGCAGTTAAGTAAGGATAGATTTAAAGGTATCTAACTACAAAAATTTAAATATTGCTTTCATTTGTATGCTTTTTTAAAAGGCAGGGTCAGGTTTACAAATCTATGTCTTGGTATTTGTGACAACTCTACCCTTCCAGTTGCTCAAACCAAAATCTTTGGAGCCATTCTTGACACTTTTTTCTGTCTTTCAGATCTTACCATTGATACTTAAATCTTACTGTCTCTTTATCCAGAATCTGACCACTTCTCATCACCTCAACTACCACCACTATATTTTGGTATGTGCAGATTATTATAATTGACTTCTAATTATAAGGTTGTTGCCTGATTCATTCTTCTGAACAACGAAGTCAAAATTTCCCTGTGGTAAGTCATATAAATCAGATCATACCTCTCTTCTTTCCCAAGCTCTGCAATGGCTTTCAATTTCAACCAGAGAAAAAATAAGATGTTATTAAAGTCCTTCCATGACTTAATATGATCTAATGCCTCTGTGTTAATTCTCATACCTTCCATCCTTTGCACACTAACCTTTTCCCAGTAGGTCTGATATCCTCTTAACATAGTGCCTTTGATCTAGCTTTTTTTTTGCCTGGAAATAAATCTTCCTTTATGTATATCTTCAAATTACTATCTCATCTTTATCAAGTGTTTGGTCAATAAGAATTATTCACTGTTTATAATTTACTTTTTTTCTCTCTTTCCTGGACTACAAGATCTACAAGATAAGGGATCATTTTCTGTTCACTGCAACTCCCACAAAGTAATGACTAGAAACATATAAAAGGTTATAAAAACATCATTAAGTTGGGATACAGGGATCTCATTGCATTTGATTAGCAAAAGTAATTTTTTTTAATATATCATATTATTTCTAGTTTAGAATATTTAGTTTATAGCACAAAAACAAATTCATGTTGTAAAATTACATATGGTAATACTTATTTAATAATACCTTACCTATCGCCTTTTAACCTTACTATGATACTCTTCTCAGAGGTCTGTTTTTATTGGCTCGTCTTCAAATCCATTCTCTATTTATCTGTCATCTACTGAAGGATGCATTTTCCAATGTCTTTGTAAGTACCAGATACTGAATATGTAGATTAAATTTCAAGATAAAGATGTTTTCTCTGATTCTTCATTGCTACCCTACCTCATATTATATTGGCTTTTCTATTGCTATATAATAGACTTAGTGGCTTAAGATAAAACACATTTATTATCCCTCCATAGTTTCCACAGTTCAGGAGCCTGTACACAGCTTAACTGGGTCTTCTGCCTAGTGTATCACAAGACTATAATCAAAGTGTTGGACAGGGATATGATATAATGTGATTTGATGTAGTTGTTAGGGAATTCATTTCCTTGAAGCTCAGAGAACTCATAGAGACTTCAAAACCAGCAGGAAAATCTCTCTGACTTCTACTGCAAAGTTGTGATACATAGGGAATAGGAAATTATAGTTAAATGTACATTTGTTTACAAAACATTCCTTATGAAGTTTTACAAAATATTTACAAAATACTCTCATGTTGGCCATCTTTTTGTAGAATTATGTAATTAATATTTTGTAAATAAAGGTAAATTTAGCTATAATTTCCCATTTTCCCCATGTATGGTGACTTTTGGACACCCTATATATTATTTTTGGAAGAGCTTACCTGATTAGGTAATGCCCACCCAAGATAATTTCCTTTTTTTATTAACTCATATCCAACTGACTAGGGACATTAATGACATCTGCCAAATATCTTCTGTCATACAACACAACATGGGGTCATATTCCATCACCTTTACCGTATGTTATTGGTTAAAAGCAAGTTACAAATCCCATTCACACTCATGGGAAGTGGGTTATATAAGGGTGTGGGTTATTGTAGAATGTAGAATTTTATCTACCGCACATGTTATTAAATAGAAAAATACTATTGCATAAAGCACAATCAACTTGCAATAACTTGATATTTCTTTACAATTTTAAATTGTCTTGTTACATTTATCTTAGTTTATTTCTGTGATATGGTACCTATAATCAGTGATCTTTGATGTTATTATTATAATTATTGAGGGCACTACTAAACATGCCCATATATTACGGCAAGCTAAATAAATGCTATGTGTATTCTGATTTCTCCACTGACTAGCTGATGTCCCATCTCTTTCCGTTTTCTTGATCATTCTTATTCCCTGAGAAATAGGGATATTGATATTAGGCCAATTAATAAGCCTACAATAGACTTTAAGTGTTTTGGCAAAAGAAAGATTTGCACAGCTCTCACTTTAAATATAAAGCCAGGAATGACTAAGCTTAGTGGGAAAGATGTGATGAAAGCTAAGAATGGCTAAAACTAGGCCTCTTATACCAAATTGTTAGCCAAGTTTTAAATGCAATGTTAGGATGAGAAAGAGAAACAACCTTCTTGCTGATATGGAGTAAGTTTTAGCATTGTGGATAAAAGATCAAAGAAGCCACAGCATTTCCTTAAACCAAAGTCTAATTCAGAGCAAGGCCCTACCTCTCTTCCATTCTTTGAAGGCTGAGAGAGGTGAGGAATCTTCAGATGAAAAGTTGAAAGCTAGTAGAGGTTGATTTATGAGATTTATGAAAATAACTCATCTCTATAACATAAAAGTTCAAGGTCAAGCAGCAAGTGTTGATGTAGAATCTACAGCAATCTAGCTAATGTAATTGATGAAAGTAACCACACTAAACAACATATTTTCAATGTAAATGAAATAACCTTCTGTTGGAAGAACATGCCATCTAGTATTTTTGTAGCTAGAGAAGGGAAATCAATGCCTGGATTCAAAGCTTTAAAAGAAGATTGACTTTCTTGTTAGGGGCTAATGCAGCTGGTGACTTCAAGTTGAAGCCAGTATTCACTTACAATTTTGAAAATCCTAGGGTTCTTAAGAATTATGCTAAATCTACTCTGTCTATGCTCTATAAATGAATACCAATGCCTACATGACAAAAGATCTGCAAATCTGTCATTATGGCATGGTTTAGTGAATATTTTAAGTCCACTGTTGAGATATGCTCAGAAGGAATGACTAGTTTCAAAATTTTACTATTCTTTGTCAATGTTTCAGGTCACCTAAGAGCTCTGATGAAGATGCATAAGGAGATTAATGTTATTTTCATGCTTAACACAATATCCCTTCTGTAGCCTATAGATCAAGAAGTAATTTTGACTTCCTAGTATTAGTATTTCAGAAGTACATTTTTTAAGTCTATAGGTGACATAGAGAATGATTCAGAATTATTTCTCTGGTTTATCTAGGCAAAGTAAATTGAAAACCTTTTGGGAAGGATTCATTCATTATTCTAGATGTCATTAAGAACATTCATAATTCAAGCAGAGCAAGATGGCAGACTAGAGACATCTCCTTTGCAGTCACTAGTGGTGAGATCAGAGAGAAAGGTCTCCAGTCTCCTCTGGCTTATGGCCCTACCCAGAATCATCACTTCAGGAACACAGGGAGGCTTCAGAAGATGCCAGGAGCCAATGAAGAGGTCAGGAGCAGTGGAGAACTGGCACAGAATATGAGTGCTTACATGCCAGCAGAGGCCGGTCAGTTTGGTGGTAGTTTTCAGACAGAGAAGGCCTACCTTGCAGGATTTAGTTTGGATCTGGGCACACCTGCTGGAGTTACTTTGGGGGGGGGAGCTTAGGGAAGTGAGTGATCTTGAATAGTGTCCAGGTGCGAGCATTGAGCTACCAGGTGAAGCTTTTGTAGTTCAGCTGCTGCCAGGCATAGCCATTGTGGGAGAGTTACCTGGGAGGAACAGTCCACAGGGTCATGTTCTGGCACCCTGAAAAGCTGGGTAGCCATGAGTGAGGAGATTTGAGTAAAGCATGCTTTCTTGGCAAAGTCATTGTGTGGCCAAGGAACACCGTTTGGAAAACTTGAAGCATGTCTATTAGGTAGGCTGAAGAGAACTTCAGGCTCCCCACCCTGCAGGGATTCAAGGCAAAGTAGTCAGGAACATGGGACCATGTCTCCTTGGCAAAATTGTACCTTCCAGCTCCCATCTCATACAGCTGTATCAGTGTCGTGATTACCATCTCCTACCCCAAGATGTCACCTATTGTACAGGCATTAATTGGCAATATGTAGAGTTTCTTTTTCCCCCCTTTTTTGGTTCCAAATTGTGTTTTATTTTCACACAAGGAATGAAGCTGAGAGAAAAAGACAACTATATTTTAAAGTAAAGTAATGCAACTCTTGTCACAACAAATATTTGCATTTTCTCAGAGGGTGTAGCTCATGACTTGGTTGACACTGACAGGCCAAAGGAGGCCCCTACCCAGGACACACCCAGCCCCAGGAAGGAGCAAGCCTCCTTCACTGAACTCCCTGGCTACTCATTTTCAGCTAAGTGCAACCTAAATTTGTCTTAATCTTTCAGTTTTCAAGGAAATGACAGGTGTTACATTATTTACCTATTTCCCATGGCTTACTATGGCCTTGGGAGGGCCGTGGTCATTATTTCAGCAGAATGACTCAGCAATTCTAAGAAGCCAGATGCAGGGACTTGGGGTGGAGGAACTGCTAAGCATTGTGCCACAGCTGTGACTGGGGTGGGCCCGGTAGCACTGTTGGGGCCTGGGATACAGAGGAGCATGTGACCTGTCACAGTTCATCTTTTTTTTTTTTTTTGCAGTTTTTGGCCAGGCCTGGGTTTGAACCTGCCACTTCTGGCATATGGGCCAGCGTGCTACTCCTTTGATCCACAGGTGCCGCCCATATGACAACACATCTTTAATGAACATTCTCTGCTATGTTGTGGCAGCAGGAGGGATGGGGGAGGGCTTGGAATTTTTATTTCTTTTTCCCCTAGTTTTAATTTTTGGTATTTGTAATTATTCATTGTTTCCTTCTTCAATAGTAAGGGCTTCATTTTTGCTATATTTTTTCTGCTGCTTTTATTCTTTTCTTTTTTCCAATTTCTTTGCCTTAAGGTTTTTCATTTGTTTTATTGTATTTTTATTTTTCCATTTTTACTTTGTCAATAATAAGAGTACCATTTTTCTATCCCCTTTATTCTTTCTTTCCTTTCCATTTTTCTCCTTTTCTCTCTTTTTTTGTAAATATTTTTCTGCTTTTCATATAATACCACATAAATTTCTCCAATAACAGCTAAGATATACCCCCTTTATTTTTATATCTTATTCTTAGTTTTATTTAAATGCTTTTTTTATTATTATTTTATCTTTTTCTGATGCATTTTATTCTTTGTCAGTCTGTATTCTATTTATGGGACAGAGCTTCACTTTGAGGCCTGGGTTTGGGGGACACAGCATTGGTCTGGCTCAAGAAGACTTTGATCCTCTGGTCTAGGGGTTCCTTTTTGCCTTGGCCTTTGGAAGGATGCTCTTGGTAGGTCCTTATTGCAACATACTGCCATTTTCCCCGCTCAACTTGGTGGAGGGGGGTTGTAATTGTTCTCAGGCTGTTAAGGAGCTCCTGACCTTGAGGAACCCAACCATCCCAGCCTCCCAGTGGCCAGGAATTGAGGGTATGAATCAAAATACCCAGCTGAACACCACTATTACTCTTGTCTCTCTCTGTTCTTCTCTTCTTTTTGTCATTTTTTTCCTTTTACTCCTATTTTCTTTTCACTTTTTCTATCTTTTCTCCCTTCTTACTCTTCATTATTCTTTCATTTTGTTCCTATACCAAAGGGACACTTCAATACCTAAACACAGAGACAATGTAATTTAAAGAGAATATGGAAGTGAAAGGAAAAGGCAGGGGAAGGAAGCAGACAAGAAGACACTCATAAGGAGGTGCCAACAGAAAAATTCTGGAAATATAAAACGCCAAAACAGAGCAACCACCTGCCCCAAGGGAACATGAGGAAGCGGCCACAGAGGATCCTACCTATAAAGAAATAATAGAAATGACAGAAAGGGAATTTAAAATATGGATGATAAAAACATTGAAGGAAATTGCTGAGAAAGTGGAAAATAACCAAAAGGAAATACCAAAACAGATCCAAATAAAGGATGGAAGATATGAAGCATATAGAAAGGACATAGTGGAACTTAAAGAATTGAAGAACTCAATCAGGGAACTTAAAGGTGGAGTGGAAGGTACTAATAACAGATTAGGCCATGTAGAAGAAGGAATCTAAAGAGCTGGAGAATAAAACTTTTGAGCTAACACAGGGACTTAAATAGGCAGAAAAGAACAGAGAGAAACCAACGTTCACTCAGAGAATTTGGGGATCTTATGAAGCATTCAAACATATGATTATAGTTATCTCAGAAGGGGACAAAGAATGCCCCAGAGGAATGGAAGGATATCATAAATGAAAATTTCCCAAGTATCACCAAAGATTCTCACATATTCCCTGCTGAGGGGTATCAAACCCCAGGTCACTTCAACTCAAACAGAGTTTCTCTAAGACACATTGTCATGAACCTGTCCAAATTCAAGACAAATTAGAAAATTTTGTGAGCTGCCAGGAGAAATCACCAATTGACCTAGAGGGGAAAATCCGTCAGGGTGGCAGCAAACTTCCCAGCTAAAACTTTTCAAACCAGAAGAGAATGGTCAACTACTTTCAACCTTCTTAAACAAAAGTTATCATCCCAGAATTCTACATTCTGCTAAGCTAAGATTTAAAATTAATGGAGAAATCAACTCTTTTGTGGATATGCAAACACTGAGGAAATTAGCCAAGACAAGACCAGATCTATAGGAAATGTTTAGATCTATTCTCCACACTGACATTCACAATGGACCACTAATAAAGTAAATATCCAGACACTAAAGGACAAAACCTAACTTCCACAGTGACTTAAAGGATAAAACTAAGCAATGGGCTTTCACAAAATAAGATGAATAGAACTTCACCATACTTGTCAAGTCTCTCAATAAATGTTAATGGCTTAAATTCCTCACAGAAGAGGTGCAGGCTGACTGAACAGATAAGAAAAGCACAAGTAGTTGATATGCTCTCTCAAGAAACACACCTAGACTTCAAGGACAAAACAAAGTGAAGGGATGGACAATAATATTTCAGGCACATAGAAGTCACAAGAAAGGAGGGAGTTGTGATCTTATTTTGAGATACAAGTATATTTAAAGCAACTAAAATCAAAAAAGACAAAGGTGGACACTTCATACTGGTCAAGGGAACAATACAAAAAAGAGGATGTTATAATTCTAAGTATTTATGCACCCAAATTAAATGCTCCTAGATTTTTGAAACAGATCTTTATTAGTCCGAGCAATATGATAGCCTATAACACCATACTAGCAGGGGACTTCAACACCCCTCTTACAGATCTGGGCATTACTCTAAAGAGAAACTAAACAAAGGTACACAGGACTTAAATGTGACCCTAGAACAAATGTGCTTAATACCCATATGTAGGACACACCATCCCAAACTTGAGGAATATATGTTCTTGTCAGCCTATGGAATATTCTCTGAAATAGATTATATCCTTGGTAATAAATCAAACCTCAGAAAAATTAAAGAATTGAAATTATCCTTATATCTTTTCAGATCACAAGGCAAGAAAGGTAGAACTAAATTCCAACAAAAATTTTCATCCCCACACAAAGGAATAGAAAATAAACAACCTTATGCTGAATGACAGTTGCGTCAAGGAAGAGATAAAAAAGGAAATCATTAACTTCCTTAAACATAACAACAATGAAGGCACAAGCCACCAAAACCTATGAAACACTGTAAAAACAGTCTTACAAGGGAAATTTATTTTGTTAGATGGCTACATCTGCAAAACAGAAAGAGACCACATCAAGTACCTAATGAATCATCTTAAAGAAATGGAAAAGGAAGAGCAATCCAGTCCCAAATCTAGCAGAAGAAAAGACATAAGCAAAATTAAATTAGAAATAAATGAAGTTGAGGCCAGGCATAGTGGCTCATGCCTGTAATCCTAGCTCTCTGGTGAGACCAGCTTGAGCAAAGTGAGACTTTGTCTCTATTAAAAAGTAGAAAAAACTGAGGCAAGAGGATCACTTGAGCCCAAAAGTTGGAGGTAGCTGTGAGCTATGATGCCATGGCACTCTACCCAGGATGACAGCTTGAGACTCTGTCTCAAAAAATTTAAATAAATAAACAAATAAATACATGAAGTTGAAAACAAAAGAATCATTCAGAAAATTAATGAAATAAAGAGTTGTTTCTTTGAAAACATAAATAAAATTGATAAACTGTTGGCCAGATTAACTAGAAACAGAAAAGTAAAATTTCTAAAAACCTCAATCAGAAACAAAATGGGGGAAATAAGAACTAATATCACAGAGATATGAGAGATTATTTCTGACTAGTTCAAATAACTCTGCGCCCAGAAATTTTATACGATGGAAGCAATGGACCAATACCTGGAATCACACCATCTCTCTAGACTTATCTAGAAAGAAAGAGATCTCTTAAACAGATCAATACCAAGAGCTGAGATTGAAGAAATAATAAAAAAAAA